>NW_026607054.1:777500-917500 GCF_029890125.1 Rhinichthys klamathensis goyatoka | reverse complement strand
GTTATATCAGTTTTGTTACACGATTTCCCGACTACTCGATTTCATCTCCAACCCATTGCAAAGAGATCCTGAAGACGTTAATTGTTTGCTTCAGGTGTGTTTGATTAGGGTTGGAGATGAACTGTGCAGGACAGACGATCGGCAGGGGCAGGATTGGGCAACCCTTGTCAATGCGACTTACCTGATCAGACATTGTTTTCTGCGTATGCTACTTTTATTCAATTTGTTTTCTTTATAGGATTTATATTATTAATCTTATATTTATATTATTATTTTGGTCAGTAGTGAATCGATTAACTTTCTCCAACATACAAATCAAATGCCGTCTGCACTCGCATAAAGACACGGGAGGTTGACCGGTTGACTGTTTGTTGACTTTTGCGACAATGCTGAGACGCTTGTGGCCTCTAGGGGCACTAGACGTGAAAATTACAGGTCGAGCGCGCCCTAGTGGCCAAAAATTCCACAGTGTGCCTTTAAAAAAGAAAATATCTTCATGTCTTAAAATGTCTTGAATGTAACTCGACACCCTCGCCTCATTTAGTATGTGCGGTTCTATGAATATGCAAATGAGCCCCGCCTCCACTCACTCCCTCAGCTCAGAGATCCACTGGTTGACGATCACACGTTGATCTGATTGGTTACAAGGTCGTTTGTGACGTCAGAAACACCAGCGATTTCAAACCGTGTTTTTGAGACTGTCTTTGGTTCACTGCAGTTTTAAGCAGGAAATACTCAGCAATGCTGTCGACTTATGAACTTACACATGGTGTGTCTTAAAGCGTATTAAAAAAACCACATAGACACATAAACAACATTAAAAACCAACCCTGATCCAACACACAATCCAGCTAATCAAGCCCTTCAGGATCGCTCGCAAGTTGGATCTAAACTCCGAAAGTAGGAGTGCTTATAAAACAGAAACTATTATTTCTAAGTAAATGAGGCGAAGAGGTAATTTTCCACAGATATTATTAAATCCAGTTTTGATTCTCCATCAGGGGTCCCTAACTGCTGAACCAAAGGAGTCGAGGTACACAGGCCACGTCCCAAATATCCCCATAAACCCTCGGTGTCTTCCTTCGAGTCGGTTTGCCTGTGGGGTAGAAGCTCGTCTCAGAGCTCAGGTCCAGGTCCAGTTCCAGCGACACGAACACCGGGGCTCCAGTGCATATCTGTGTTTGTGCTCTGGAGAGCATCAGAGGTGTTGCAGCGCTGAGTAATCAGACGTCAGTGCTGATGACGCGTTCAAGTCCTCCTGATGCTAATTATTAGCCTCATTACTCCAGTCTTCAGTGTCACATGAATACAAATTATTCTAATATGCTGATTTTCTGCTAAAGAAACATTTATGATTATTATAGAACACTGTGTTTTTTTTGCAGTTCCATTTGTTGCACTTGAGGTGCAGAAACACTGAAAATTAGTTCTGACATTTCTAATGCAATGACCTCTGATTGACTCCACCAAATCATCATAGATTTTTTTGTTTGTTTTCAAATCGTTAGTACAAAGCGGCTTTAATCGTTTGGCAACGTCTATCGAAGCTCAAAGATTACAGAGTAAAGTAATTATATGCTGGTGTGTTATCTGCTGTTGAGGGATTGAACATGACCTGAGCTCTCTCTCTCTCTCTCTCTCTCTCTCTCTCTCTCTCTCTCCCCCCCCCCCCTCTCTCTTTCTCTCTCTCTCTCTCTCTCTCTCTCTCTCCCCCCCTCTCTCTCTCTCTCTCTCTCTCTCTCCCTCTCTCTCCCCCTCTCTCTCTCTCTGCAGGTGCGTGTGTTCCCATACCTGATCGGTCGAGAGTCTGCCTTCGCTGATAATCTCAAATGGATGGCTTGTGCTAATAAAGGTTAGTCTAGATCATTCTAACTCATGCAGATCTGTAATACATTTTATCTGCATTTTCACAGCATTACATTCTGTGTGTGTGTGGGTTCGGTGGGCGTTCCATTGAGTGTGTATCACCTTGTTACACCGCGGCTATCCCTGGGTGCCTCAGCACTGAAAGAGTGTTTTATTTTCTTTCTTTTTTTCTACTAAAAGAGCATCACAGGCGTGACATTTGCGTCCTTTTCAGGATGTCATTCCGCCTGTGCGTTTCTGGATGTGGTCGTTCCCTGGCACCAGCTGACGGCCACAATAGCTGCCTCTCGTGTTTGGGCATTAAGCACGCTGGGGCTGCTTTTGTGAATAGTTCATGTTCTCAATGCGGGAACATGACTATGGCTGCGTTAAGATCGAGACTCGCTTACCTCAAGGAAGGTGCAGTCCCCTCGCCTATGCCCCGTTCTGGTCCCCAGAATAGAGCTACTTCGGCGTGTAGCCAGGGTGATCTGAGGATTACCGTGAGGGCTGCCCCGCCGAGCCAGTCTCTGTGGGCCCGTCAAGCCTCACAATCACAGCAGCCGGTGGATCCTTCAACGGAGCGCGCTGGTCCTTCGCATGGATGACCAGTCGTTTCCTTTGGGGCTCCAGCTGATGACCAGATGTCAGTCGCAGCATCGTTTGGGGAGCTTCAGTCCACCACTCATCTACCTATTCTCGAACCCTCTCGGTTGGACGATTTGTGCCATTCTTGCCGGAGGTGCATGAGGAGCTCACTAGGACGTGGACTGCGCCGTATAGCGCCAGAAGCCGTCCTAGTGGCTCCTCCCTCCTCATCACCCTTGATGGCGTAGGCGCTAAGGGGTATGTGATATGGATATCCCGCCAGTGGAGCGTGCCGTCGCAATGCAACTGGGTCCAGCGTCCGCTGCCTCTTGGCGAGGTAATCCTCGCCTCTCGTCCAGGGCATGTATGTTTTCGTCCGGTCTAACGGCGAAAGCTAGCAGAGCCTGTGGACAGGCTGCTTCCACCCTCCATGCCATGGCGCTCTTGCAGGTCCACCAGGCCCAGGCGCTCATGGACATGCACGAGGGTGGTTCTGACCCAGAGCTCCTCCGGGAGCTCCGTGCGGCAACCGACCTCACCCTCCGGGCGACGAAGAAAACTGCACGTTCCGTTGGTCAGGCGATGTCCACCTTGGTGGTCCAGGAACGCCACCTTTGGCTCACCCTGGCAGGAGTGAGGGAGACCAATAAATATCTGTTCCTGGACTCCGCCCTCTCCCAGGTTGGGTTATTCGGCGACGCAGTCGAGAGCTTCAACAGTTCTCGGCTGCCCAGAAGCAGACGGAGGCCATCCGGCACATCCTGCCCCGCCGGACCGCTGCAGCCCCTCTTTCCGCTCGTCGCTGAGGTCGACCTCCTGTGGCGTCCTCCGCTCCCGCTAAGCCATATTATTAACTTTTTGACAACAAAAATTAAACATCACTGAACTTACTTAAGCTGGACTGTGACGCTATTTTCTTCTGGAAACAAATTTTGTTGCATTATTTTCCTGTTATCTCTGTAAAGCTGCTTTGAAACAATCTGTATTGTAAAAAGCGCTATATAAATAAATGTGACATGACTTGACCACCCAGGCCACAGCGTGGAGCCAATCGACCCCATCCAGGCCACTGCCAAACCAGGTGGCAAGCGGAGGTGTAAACAACCCTGAGACGGGCGACCCAGAGGTGGATCAGACTGCTCTTCAGGAGATGGTGAACGCGCCGCTCCTTCCCCCGGTGGAGGGCCGGGTGGAGAATCTTTTGTTTCCTTTTCTTTTTGTTCGGCCATTGAATTCCCACAATTTCAATAAAAGAGCAGTTTCTGAAACCTCTGGGTCCCAAGAGGGCGTGCTTGGCGGTGTACGCCGCTATGCCTTGTCACCCTCAGGCCCCTCTTTTATTGCCAGCGAGCAGCAGTGGCTGTGTCTCAGATGCACTCAAATGGCCTCCGCACACTCACTCTGCCCCTCGACGGAAGCAGGTATGTGTTGCACCACACTCTCAGACCCCACTTCGGGCCGCTATGCAGTTCGAGTCGGGTCCCTGCTTTCTGCCTGTTCCCCCCGCGCCCCCCAGCCTTCAGTTCACCCGTGTTCTGGCGGACAATGCCCCTGTGCTCCGGGCATCTACTGGCGAAGGACGCATTCGAGCCGGTCCCTCCAGCCGTTATGAAGACCGGCTTCGGGCTGGCCCAGTTTCCCCGTGTCTTCACGAAAGTCGTGGAGGTGGCCATTGCTTCCATGTGCGAGCGTGGTGTTCGCATCCTCAACTACCTTGACGACTGGCTCATTCTGGCGCAGTCGAGAGAGCAGTTGTGCGAACACAGGGACGTGGTGGTCAGTCACCTCTGCCACCTAGGGCTTCGGGTCAACTGGGAAAAGAGCAAACTCAGCCCTGGGCAGAGGATCTCTTTTCTCGGTATGGAGCTGGACTCGATCAACATGACAGCGTGCCTCAGGGAGGCCCACGTCCAGTCATTGTTGGACTGCGTGCGCTCGCCCAGACGCATGACAGCGGCACCACTGAAACTATTTTAGAGGCTCCTGGGGCATATGGCATCTGCAGCCACGGTCACACTGCTCGGATTGCTTGATATGAGGCCGCTTCAACACTGGCTCCACAATAGAGTCCCGGGGTGGTCTACGCTCCCGCCACATGTCACAACTCGCCCGCCATCTCCTCCTATGGAGTCAGAAGCATCTGAGGTCATTCATATTCCGGGCCTGCTCAGTTGTTCTACTCCCTGACTCCCCTCTACGAGGCGCCTCTATGCGTTGAAGTGGAACCTGTTTGTTGAGTGGTGTTCTTCTCACCAGGAGAACCCCCAAACTTGCTCGATCAGAGCTGTACTTTCCTTCCTGCAAGAAGGATGCAGTTGAGGGTAAATCGCTAGGAATGCACGACCTGATCGTCAGGTTCCTAAAGGGGGTGAGGAGTCTAAATCCACCTCGCCCACTCTCGATAACCCTCTTGGGATTTGTCTCTGGTCCTTTCGGCTCTTCAGAGACCACCCTTTGAGCCTTTGCAGTCAGCAGAGTTAAAAATTCTGTCCTGTAAGACAGTACTCCTGGTTGCATTGGCCTCCATCAAGAGGGTTGGGGACCTGCACGCATTTTCGGTCCACGAATCTTGGCTAGAATTTGGCCCGGCTAATGCCTAGTTCACACTACACAACTTTAAACTTTAAACGTCACCAGATCGCTGTGCTCTTTAGACTACATGACTTGCTCTGGAGTCTTGAATTCGTTGTGGTGTTCACACTACGTAAATGATCTGCAACAGGGTTACACACTACACGAGCTGACAACAACTCTGTCACCCAATGACTCTATCTGGTCCCCAAATTACGCTTTGTCACGAAAACACACGCGAGAAGTGGAATGGGAAATGATGTGAAATATGAGTTGTCTATTTGAAAATGGACGCCGGGACAAAATTGGCGGTAAAAAAAAAAGAAAAAAAGTTGTCCTTACTAAGAGTGATATTAAAACAAATTTTAGGCCTAATTTTAAGAAATGTGTATTGTGCAATAAAGAGGTACTCCAAATAATGTTTAATTATAATATTGATATCAGTAAGTCTCAAGCAATATGTCAGTAAATAAGTAAATGGATTTGTAGTTTACTTAGTATGAAATAAATGTACTTCAAATACAATTTGGTACAGGTTTTTTTCACTAGGGCATGTACTGTATGCATACGCATAACAGTGAATATTTGTGATTATTGTAATGTTTTTCTGTGCTGTCAGGTTATTTTACGCAGATCTCCACACTGGCAGATGTTCAGGAGAATGTGATGGAGTATCTGCATGTGCTCAGTCGACCCAAGGTCATCGATCGAGAGCATGACATGGTGTGGACAGAAGCCTACGCCGACAACACTGTGAGTGATCTGACATTTCGATGTTTTAATGTGAGTGGGATCCACATATAAATCGGTTTTAACCCTTTGAACCCCATGCACACAGAAGAATGAATTGTCCATGCTAAAATATTTGTACTGATTTAAATGATTAATGCAATCTCTTAAAAATGTCATTCCACTACAGGTGGATATGTGTGATTTGCAGTTATTCCACTTATCACATATACATGTTTTTATCATGGGGCATTTTCAGGTTTTTATTCAAAAGATGCTCATATTTGTAGCACTACCATCACACAAGGTGATTTACTAATTTTGTGGTAGTCAGTTTACTGGTATTTGCAGCATTATTTAACAAAAGCATGTCTTAACCCACTTTGCACTTGACATAACTGCATATGTTCTTTAATTTGTGCATTCAAGTCAAATCACCTTTATTGATACAGCGCTTTTTACAATACATATTGTTTCACAGCAGCTTTACAGAGATAACAGGAAAATAATGCAACAAAGTTTGATTCTAGAAGAGAATAGCGTCACAGTCCAGCTTAAGTAAGTTCATTGATGGTTCATTTTTGTTGTAAAAAAGTTATTAATTTAGTTAATTTACATATATAGCCGCTCTGGAGAAAACCGTGATGTCATCGTCCAGCTCAGTTCAGTTCTCATATAATGCTGTCAATGCAGGAGATCAATAATATTGCTGAATTGCATTGTCATTTAATCACCAGCAGAACTTTCTGCTTCCATCGACACTGTTTAGTAAAGCCCTAAGTATCTTTCTCGAAACAGCCTAACCACCGAAACTTAGTAACAGTTTGGAAAGAATGTATTGAAGTGATATCGAACTGCAAGGCACTTAACAAATAACCTATTCGTGACCCTGGATCACAGACCCAGTCTCGAGTCGCACGGGTGTTTCTGTGGCAATAGCCAACAATAGCCAGTATGGGTCAAAATTATTGTTTTTTCTTTAATGCCAAAAATCATTAGGATATTAGGTAAAGATCATGTTCCATGAAGATATTTTGTAAATTTCCAACCGTAAATATATAAAACATTTCATTTGGACAACTTTAAAGGCCATTTTCTCAATTTTAGATTTTTTTGCACCCGCAGATTCCAGATTTTAAAATAGTTGTATCTCAGCCAAATATTTTCATATCCCAACAAACCATACATCAATGGAAAGCTTATTTATTCCACTTTTAGATGATGCATACATTTTAATTTAAAAAATGTACCCTTATGACTAGTTTTGTGGTCCAGGGTCACATCCCACGCTGTGGAAACAATAAACTGAAGTTATTCCAAACGTCTGGAAAACCTCATGTCCTGGACCAGGGGTCGGCAACCAAAAATGTTGAAAGAGCCATATTGGAGCAAAAAAATAAAAAATTCTGTCTGGAGCCGCAAAAAATTAAAAGCTTTATATAAGCCTTATAATGAAGGCAACACATGCTGTAAGTGGTATATTAGCCCTCTTGTATCAAAATGATAAGTAGGCTACAAATTAGAGCTTAGATCGGGCCCAAAAAATCAAGCCCGGCCCGACACATTTAATGTAATTATGAGCCCGAGCCCGATTTTAACCCGACCATTTTTTAATGCGTGGGTCGTTATAACTGACGTTCTCAACTTTCTTTCTGCCGCGCCCGCAACATTTATGTTTTGTCCCGCTCCCGCCCGCAAATAGACTTTTTTCTGTACCTCCAAATACTTTCAAGTTAGCCTACGTGTCGCCACCATACATCCTCCTGATAAATTATTTGTTATTAAAGCATTAAAACACAACAAACCACTGTTAATTTAACATAAAAGCAAGCAGTTTACTATGCGTGCATGGTTTGGGATGACTTTGGGACGCAAAGTGCGCTCTCTTAATAATTCCTAAAAAGCTGACAGTTCATCGCGATCTCACACATCTCTGTTATTATCAATGAAGCTGACTGCACAATGAATCTTTCATAATATCCACACGTTGTTCGTTATAATTGGAGGATTTGCCAGCATACAGAATTCAGCACTGAACAAAAAAGTCAGTTTTGAGCGTGAGGGGAGTCTATCTTAAATGCTTCTGATTGGCCATTGCGTTCAAGAAATCAACACATATGTCTGTGATTGGCTATATCGCTCAACGCTGCAAACAAAATGAATAGAAATTCTGGCCTGTAAATCGTTTCTATTTTGTTTTAGTAGAGTGAGTGCATTACCGCACGCGCCCGCGCTCGCACTCGGCCATCAAATCTAGTCCCGCGCCGCACTAGAGTGCGTTGGGAGTGCTCAGCTATCTTTCTCTTTTTCCCCTTGGGATGCATGGCCCATGACACACCCGCCGGTTTGTTTGTCAGCCACCGGTCTGGCATCACGCCGATCTGACAGACACGTGTGTCACAGTCTATGACGTAAATTCTTCGTTGACAGAAATGTTGAAATTAAATATTTATTATACACATTTTTACAACGTTGAAAAACTTTAAGAATGTTTGTCATGTTTTTCACCCTACAGAAATTATATTAAAACAAAAAATATTTTTTCCATTTTCAAATTTTTGAAAAAGCTCCAAGGAGCCACTAGGGCGGCGCTTAAGAGCCGCATGCGGCTCTAGAGCCGCGGGTTGCCGACCTATGTCCTGGACATTACAGACCAAACCCAGTGAAATGTACATCAATAGATGATTCAGATCCAGGCACTGCTTTCAGTAGTAAAGACGAGCAGTGATATGTGTGTGTGTTTACACTCATTTGATGGTAATTTGTGTTTTGTCTTTGTAGCGTCCACAGGCTCAAAAGGTAAAGGTTTGAGTGTGATTGAACAGTGTTTCTGCATTAACCCATTGAGTGTGTGTGCTTTGTGCTATATTGTGTGCAGTCTGGACAAGTTTTCATTCTCTTGATTTTTCATGCCAGTGGTGTTGTGTAGTCTGTGTCACACTGCCATACTCGATTTCACAGTCATCTGTGTATTCTGGAGGATCTGCTTTCTCTGTAGTGTGGAGTCCAATCTTTGTACATGTGTGGAAGAGATAAGAGAAGACTTGACCATATAGTTCCTTTACTTTACATATACTGGTCGCCTGGCGAATAAACCATACGATTCTGTTGCTGATGTTCAACATTCTTACCAACGCCTGGGATGTGGATGTTAATGCATCAGAAACCAATCAGCTGCGCTATGAAGATAACGATGTGATCGCTAACTAATTGAGTTCACTAGAGTTTCAGGACAGAACTTTGTATTCATGAAAGTGTGCTCTCTTTAAGTAGGCTACACTTAAGTAGCCTTTTCGTTAATATTTTATGATCTAATATTTGAAATGAACAACAAGTGCACATTCAATACAACTAAGCACACGTATTTTTCACTGTGTGGTCAGCTCTGATAAAGGCCATGAAACCGCTCTGTTTTAAATGCATATTAAGCCTCGGCCAACCAGGATCCAGAAGGGCTTCAGTGACACATCTAAAGACTAGTGTTTTATTCACTCTTAGCGTGAGTGTTTGGATGAGGCTTGGAGTGTGTAGGGTTCTCTTGTTTTCAACACAAGTCAGCATGATCATTCATCATGTTAGAGCCCATTGACTCCTGTAGAGGCACCGAGAGAGCAGTGTAAATAAGGGAAGGACATGTATTTATCTGATCCTTAGTTCATTGCCCCACTTCTGACTTCTTGTGAGAATGTATGTTTGTGACTTGTTTTTACAGATCATGAATTCATCAAATGAGTGTTTGTGAATGTGCAGTTGTGCATGACTCGTGCATATGCATGTGTGTTGCTGCCATCAGGGAGAAGTAGGCTGTGACGTTTCAGATTTAGATGAAGCTCTTCTTCAGTGTCCGGCAGCTGAGCCACATCTCTCCACACCTGAGCATCAGTATCACTCGCTGCACATGAGTCCTGCCTTCAGCGAGTCTTTACCCTCTTATTTCAGAGGATTTTACAGATTCTGCATTATTCATCTGAAGGTTTCGTAGTGTATTGATTTTGTTGACTATTTATTGATGCAGTGTTCCTTCTGGAAACTGTCTTTTTTTGTTAACGTTACTTGTAATATACACATTATACATCTGTCTAATTTAAAAACACATGATCAACATGTATTTAATGTTATATCTTTAAAATATACTGTATTTAGATTTTTTTTTAACATTTGGTAAAAGGAGAATTCTGGGGGAAGATATCTTCTAAGCGAATGTGAAGGGTGAGCACAATCATAAGATTTTAAGGATGTTGACAGACAAGTTCATCACACATTTTTAGGGCAGCTGAAATTTAAAAAAGGGTCAAGCAACAAAAGGGTCTTGGCTAGATGGTGTTTACACAACCTGAAATACACTGCCCGAGGTAGCTTCCAGGTGAAGATCCCACTCAGAGGCACTAAGAGTCTAGTACAGTTGGGTCTATAACAATGCAAAAAAAAAACAAGCTGACTAAAACTAACTAACAAAGTAAGTGGTTATTACAATGAAAGAAAAATATTGGTTACATGAATAAATGTAGTGATTTAATTTCGCCCATCCAAGGACGCTAAGTAATGTAGAGATCAATACTCAAGTCACTCCTGACATTGTGATTTTTGGGTCAGACGTAACTCAAGGTGTGGTTATGAGTATATCCGATGTGGGCGCTGATAGCCTACTGGTTAGCGCAGTGACACATGGCACAACTGTGCCTCCGTCCGACCCGGGTTCGAATACGACTCAAGGTCTTTTGATCTCCACCCAAAAAAAAACAGCTTTCATGTCAATCTCCACTATCCTTTCTGCAAAAAGCACAAAAATGCCAAAATAAATAAATAAATGAGTACATCAGATGACCACCTTCCCCCTCTCTTAGTTCAGGACACCAGTCAAGGACTTTTACCTTGGCAGAACGAGAACACTCCCAACGGGAGGCTGTTCAATCATTCAGAATTAATGTAAATGCTCAGCTGATTTATCTGAAGGATTGGTGAGATTTCTACCTTGCGGAGCCTTTTGCTGTATTATCATTACAAGGAAGACACAATTGTAATAAAATAAATAGTATTAACCAAAGATATACAAGAATAACTAACACAAATACTAAATGAATACCGTGAGTGATAAAGGAATAATGTGCATTTGACGGATATAATAAAAGTGATTAAGTTGAGTGTGTGGATGGAAGAGTTATGTTATCTTATGGAAAGATAAACTGTTTTTTCTCTTAAAGTCCCCCTGTGGTGAAAATCCAGCGTTTAATGTTGTTTATATGTCTGTGGTGTTTAATACGCTTTAAGACACACCGTGTGTAAGTTCATAAGTCGACAGCATTGCTGAGTATTTCCTCCTTAAAACTGCAGTGAACCAAAGACAGTCTCAAAAACACGGTTTGAAATCGCTGGTGTTTCTGACGTCACAAACGACCTTGTAACCAATCAGATCAACGTGTGATCGTCAACCAGTGGATCTCTGAGCTGAGTGAGTGAGTGGAGGCGGGGCTCATCTGCATATTTATATTTTATGAATTTATTATTGCCAAGGTCTCTGAAAAGAGGTTTGGTAAAGTGATATTTCTGCTCCACGTGGTCGAGTGAGCAGGCCTATGGCGGTGATGTCTTCCACTGGTTGTGCAGTGGGGAAAGGAACCGGAATCCGTTTCAACAGCAGTGAACACGAAGATCTGTGGGATGCTGATCTCCTGGAGCACCAGTGGGTCCTAACATCTGGAACACGCAGACCAGGCCCTGGAGTAGGTGTAGCAAGTCCTTAATCTGGAACACGCAGACGAGGAACCTTGAAGTGAAGGTTTGCTCTGCTGAGCTTAACCTTTTTGCAAATGTCTCTGTGTCTTCTACCTCTCTGGGCCAGACACTCAGAACTTGGTCAATCCGCTTTTGTCTCTCTGGCATGGGGACTTGGAATTTGCTGCCTCTGTTATTGTCTTTCAGGACGAAGACTCTGAACGCAGCGCTTGTCTCTTTCCTCACAGACTGGAGGCTCAGAACCTGGTCGTATCTGTTACAGTCTCAGCCTTTCAGGCCGATACTCAGAACGTTATTTATCTGTTTCTGTCTATTACCATACAGGACAGACTCAGAAATTGGTGTATCTGTTAATGTCTCTCCCATTACAGGCCTGAGACTCAGAACAAGGGGTGTCTGTTGAAAGGGCACCTTTTTCCCTTTCCGATAAGGAGGAGATTGCAATTTGGCACTTCTCCATTCCAGTGCTGTGATTGTCTGCTGGCATCAGAGGCGAGAAACACAGTGTTGGCCCACTCTTCTTTCCCCTGTGGAACTCATTTACATAAAGCACACCGTTAGAAGTCTTTAAAGTGTACCATTGCATTTCTTACTTTCCAAACCACCTCCAGAATACCTTTGGCAATATTCTAAACAAATAGAGACCAAACAAGATGGAAAAAGATTGAACTGTCATGCATTCATTCATTTTTGTACATTTAACAGCTGAATTTGTGTAAGATGTTACATTACAAATAGCTGTCACCGAGAATACTTATTTCTCTGAATAAGAATGAAAAGGATGTGTGAAGTTTACATCAGTTTTAAGGTTTCCAAACATAGTTAAATGGATTTGTGAGGATCATTGTGATCTCTCTTTGTTTCACCCACTGCTGCTGAGGTCCTGAGGAGTTTTATGGCAGTCAAAGGCCAGAAAGTTCTGTCTTTCCTGGGCTTGGTACCAGAGGTCTTCTGGCCCTCTTAGAGGTGTCTGGCTGTTGTCCTAGCATCTCTGTCTGATGGAGTTGGACAGTTTGTTTGTGTTAGTCCACCAAGATTGAATCAAAATCTAGCAAACCTTTGTCCACTGTTATGGAGAGAGAGGGGCCCGGACATAAACTGGGCCCTGGAATGTGCTGTTCACCACATAAGTCAGAACATCTAGATAAACAAATAGAAAAGACATGTTCAGTAAACTAGAAAAGTAGTCTTTAAGACATTTTTGAGCTGACTCATTAAACTCTTATTTTAAAATTTTACTACTATAAAATATGAAAGCATGCAGTATAAATAAAATCTGAACATACTGTAGTCCATTCACCACGTGGCAGCTTCCACACGCTTGTGAATGCACTCCTGTTGCTTAATATCCAACAGGCGAGATGTGTGATGCAGAATGAATGAAATAACAGTACTTTTAATGGACACCAACAACTAGAAAGACAACCATTAACGTTAACGCAGAGCCGAGAGCTTAAATGCACAGAGGAAGATCATTAATGGAAAAGGGAACAGGTGAGAACTAATTTGGAACCATGTCAACAAATGTAAACACAGGCAAAATAGTGACAAAGAACACCATGACTAGAAACTAAAGAGAACAAAACAGTTAAACTAAACATGACCCTGATATTATGACATTCATCACCCCCCACCCCCCGGAAGGCACGTCCTCGCGCTGCAAACTGAGGAGGCAGGGGGCTCTGGAGGAGGACGAGGAGCAGGCAGAGGGAGACACCAAAGAGAAGATGACCATAGGAATCAGGGACGAGATGATGGTGGGAGAAACCAGAGAGGAGAATCCTAGTCGGAGCTGGAGCAACAATTGACCAAGGTAGAGGCTGAGGGACGAGGGACCCCTGCGTAGCCTGAGGGATGACAGAACATGGTGGAGCTCGGAGGGCCAAGGTGGAGTCCGGGGCTCCTAGTCGCGAGGTGGAGCTGAGGGATCCACAGGCCAAGGTGGAGCTGATGACTGGGAAGCCACAGGCGGATCCAAGCAGCTGGGTGAAACCACCGAAGGAGGAGCCTGGGAGGAGACCGTGGAGGTGAGGCCGAGGAACTGAATGGCTTTGGCAGAGGAGGAGGTAGAGGGAGGCTGGGTGAGACAATCCCCGAAGAAGGAGACTTGGTGCTGGATGACAAAAGAGACATGGTGCTTGTTTGATATAATGACAATGAAGACGACTTGTAATTGGGCTTAAGCAGCGGCGACGAAGATAACTTGGAACTGGGTTGAACCAGCAGAGATGAAGATGACTTGGAACTGGACAGAACCAGCGGAGACTGTAGACCAACAAATATCTCCTTATCCGGCTTGTAAAATAATTCCTTAGTAACCTAGCTCATTTCACGCACCTCAGTGAAGGGAGTGTGGGCGAGGCTCCAATCCATTCCGACACACTCCACTAATACTGTATGCCCTGGATGACAGATGCTGACGCGGGCTCACACACCTGAACAGACTCCATTATGGGCTCAGGCTCCGGGATGCCATGGCCTTTGCTAATTGCTCTGGCCCTATTTTTATGGGGGGCTTGGGCTCTGAGTCAGCTGTGGGCTCTGGCTTTTCTTCCGTGGCCAGCATAGCTGAAGGCTGGCTGGGGTCTGGGTCCGGAGTGAGGCTGGTGTTGTAAAGGGGGACTTGCACCTTACCAGCACGCACTCCACATACTTGACAAAGCTCCTCGGAGGACCATCCATGGACAGACGTGCCTTCGACCACTCATTGAGTCCGGTGTTATAGAATATGCACAACGAGCATTGGGATAGTGGGTGAGGCCCGCCAGATCTAGAAATTCCCTCCTGTGATCCTCAAGGGAGCAATCCCCCTGCTCCAGCAAGAGGAGCAGGTATATCCATTGTTTTAAATCCTTTTGCTGATATAATCCAATCTAGGTCTCGTGTTCTGTCAAGGTTTAGGTGTGTAGTATAATCCAAAAGACGATGCGATACAAAATGAATGAAATAACGATGCTTTTAATGAACACCAACAACTAGAAAGACAATACAACAAACCATTAACATTAATGCAAGACAATTAACTTCTCATTCCAAGTTTTTAAAAAAATCATATGATAGCTTTGTGAGGATCAGAGAGATGTTAAAGTCATTATTTACTGAATGCCCTATCTTGATTTGTGATTGGTTTATAGTGGGAAGTATACTTCTAGTGTCACAAGTGTTTCATCTGGAGACAGCAGCAATTTATACCTGTAGCAGTGTATTTCACATTTTGTAAAAACGTATGAAAAGTCAGTTTGAAAAGTCAAATAGTATTCATCCACCACTATGTGTTGTTGTCCATTTGTATAGTTGGAAGATGCTCAGGGTCCTGTGCTCATGACTACTGTGGCCATGCCTGTGTTCAGCACCAAGAACGAGACCGTGAGTGATGCTAAACATTGACTTCTGTAATGATAACCAGTGGTTATTTGGTCACTATGAATGTTTCCGTATAACGCTTATCATACTAGAACTAATCCTGTTCCTGGAGATTTACCTCCCTGCCAAGTTCTTCAGGAGCACTTGATAATTACAGACAAGTGTGTTGGATCAGGGCTGGATCTGAACTCTGCTGGTAGGTAGATCTCCAGGAACAGGATTGGGAACCCCTGTACTAGACAGAGGAAATAATGCCATGTAATGTAAGAAATAAAAATAAAGATGTCCCTAACACACTCATGTTCATTGTTTTAAGAGAAATAAAGGAATTCTTCTTGGAGTGGTTGGCACAGATGTTCCAGTGTCTGAAATACTGAAGGCTATCCCCAAATACAAGGTACACAAACAACCTGTAATTCTTATATTATTTTAATTGTTCTCCATTTATTAGAACCCCGTTGAGTATGTTTCTAGCACCAGTGTTATATGTATCTATAAATGAAAGAATACAAAGAAAAACTTTTTATCTCTAGAATGATGTGCCCTGGTTAATTCAAAAAAAGACCAGTAATGTGTATTAACAAAATAAATAGATTCAATTTTCATTTCATGTTGACAAAATGGCTTGACTTCTGCAGTTTTCCTTCCTGTGTTTGACATATTTCCAATGAAAATGCAGGTTTCAAGTAAGTTTGTATCAAAGTGACTATCTTTCCTTTTGAAATAATCATTAGTGTGACAGTGGAGTAGTGGAGAGCAGACCCATACAATGCACACACACACACACACTCACACTCACACACTGACACACACACACACACACACACACACACACACACACAGACACACACACACACACACACAGAACTAATACAAAATGTTAAATACAGATGAGGCTGACCAGCAGAGAGCCACTAACTGCAAGCAAACCTATCTTCCCCCATAGCTCCCTGGAGTTCACACGTGAGGTGTGGTGTTCAAGTCTGGAAGCTCGTGATTTGATCTCTTTTGGCTTGTATACGTTTCTGTCTACCGCAGCTTCGGACTCTGAGTTCCACAGCGGGAAGGCTGGTGCTCTTCTCCTCCAGTGGTCGGGAGGTTCACTTCTCCAGTACATTGAATATGCGTTGTGGCTGGCCGGTTCCCCCCTAACTGAGCCTGTCGCAGTGTCCGTCCCAGAGACGGTAGGGAAGGAATTGCTGAAAGACTTGAGGACAACAGATCTCATTCCCACACTAGAATGCCTTCTTGCTCCGCTGGTTACATCCAGCTCCTTGTCTTTGTTTCCACTGCTGGTTCTATCCAGTTCCCAGGCTCCGCCTCATCCTTCTGATCCGCTGACTCTCCTAGCCATCCAGCTCCACTGGTGTGATCACAGCCTCCTGGTTACCCAGATCCACAGTGGTTTTCAGACTGGTGGCCTCAGAGTTTTGACCCTTCGACTTCACCTTGTCCATATGAGCTTAGGACACCCCCTTGTTCCTTCAATCCGATGGCTCCACCGTGGCTCCTCGCTCTCTCACCTCCACCACGGACTTCAGGGCCTGTGGCTATCCACTTAATCGGCTTCATCATCTGTGTCCTCTATCCCTCCACCGCTATAACGCCAAAACAATCTGTTACCTTAAATTATATGTTTATCTCTGTAAAGCTGCTTTGAAACAATTCATTGTTAAAAGCGCTATATAAATGAAGATGACTTGACTTGACTTGACTCCAGCTCCTCTGTTGTCCTCACTCCCACCGGCTCCACCTCGGTCTTCCGAGCCCCCAGCTTTACCTCAGTCCTCGGATCAGCCGGCTCCACCTCGGTCTTCTGAGCCCCCAGCTTTACCTCAGTCCTCGGATCAGCCGGCTCCACCTCGGTCTTCCGAGCCCCCAGCTTTACCTCAGTCCTCGGATCAGCCGGCTCCACCTCGGTCTTCTGAGCCCCCAGCTTTACCTCAGTCCTCGGATCAGCCGGCTCCACCTCGGTCTTCCGAGCCCCCAGCTTTACCTCAGTCCTCGGATCAGCCGGCTCCACCTCGGTCTTCCGAGCCCCCAGCTTTACCTCAGTCCTCGGATCAGCCGGCTCCACCTTGACCCCTCCGGTCCAGTGGTATCCCCCTGGTTCTCCAGCCCTCCAGTCTCCCTGACTTTGCATCAGTCTTCCAGCTCTCTCATGGACTGCACCGCTAGGCTCCATCGTGGGTCTCCATCCCTGCGTCTCCACCAGGGCATCCCACTCTGCTGGTCCCCCGTGGTCTCCCGAACACTGGGGGGAAAGATGATTCAACGGATGGTAGGAGAATTGTGCACAGAACAACAGGTGAGTATCAGATGTAATTCAATCAGTTGGTTGAACACAATAAACAGTCTGAATCTCCAATGGAGGTTCAGCTCTGGAGATAAACCGTTAACACGAGCATAGCGACGATGGAAAAATATAATGGAGTTCAAATGAGGAGGACAAACCGGTCCATCCACACGGAAGGGAAGCGGAGTCTGAGCCTTTGTGGTGGACATCAACGAGACCAGACAAACTGTGTGTGTAATGCAGTCTTAGTCTCATCAAATACTGTAAATGAGGAGCCGGTGTGTGCGATTATAGTCTATGTGCACAGTGAGGTAGAGTGTGGTGGGTGTGTGGAAGGTGAGGGAGATCTTGGTGGAGACGGGACAGTTTTGGATTGCTCTCCCTCATCAAAGCTATTGCTATAATAAGAAATGTTAACTTTATTTTGATAGTCCACTTTAGACATTCTACTATAAATGTATAAAAACTATAAAATTAGAGTATTAGTAGACTGTCTGCTTAATAACACTTTAATGTGATGCTCCCCTAACTGACTATAAGTAACTTTTCAACGTATGTCAACTTATTCCAGTAACCCTAACCTAAGATAATCTATTAATACTCTGAGAATTAGTTGACATGTAGTTGTAAAGTTACTTCTAGTAAGTAGAATGACTTAATTGGACTATTAAAATAAAAATCACTCTTATTGATCAGAAACTTCAAAAAACCAATAAGACCCATTATAATCAGTGAAACTGTCTACACTGAAATTGGCACGGCACAGCATGATGAGTCACCGACAGTAAAGAGAGACCCTGCTCGATTCCTGTCTTAACCCGTGTGCTTGAACTTCTCTTGACACAAAGGACAAACGGATCTCATGTCAGCTTGCCAGCTCCTGGGGCGAGTAAGACCGAGAAGCATCATATCATGCATCACTCTTGGAAGGTTTTACATATTAAAATGGACATATAATACATGTATCTGTTCAATCGATCAACATATATTTCTGTAGTACATTTAAAAGCAACACAAGTGGACCAAAGTGTTTTACACTACCAAAAGTTACAATACAGATTAATTAATCATATACAATATATAACATATAATCACATCACCGGTTTCAGTGAGTAGAGATGAGTCTTCAGCTGAGATTATAGACGGCTGCGAGACATGAGGTCTTTATGGGCTCTTTAAAAGACTGTGGATTTCTGCAGTTTAAAAATGTGTCAGGTTCTCTGATTTTGATTTGTGTGTGTGTGCGTGTGTGTGTGTGTGTGTGTGTGTGTTCACAGCTGGGAATCCATGGTTATGCCTTTGCCATCACCAACAACGGATACATACTCACCCATCCAGACCTGCAGCCTCTGGTAATGTATCGCTTGTGATGAGGAGATGATGATGATGATGATGAAGATGATGATGATGATGATAGTGAACGCTGAGGCTGATGGGAGAAAGCGTCTCATTAGAGGCATTGTGCTGTGAGCCGACAGCTGTGGGCAGTAATGAGTGTTTGACAGATGATGAGATGGGAACATCAACAGCTCAAGAATCAAACCTCCATGATTTCACTGCGGTGTGAATTGTCCATAAACAAAGCTGTGTAATAGTCAAAGAGGAAAAGTCCTCAGGATCTGAGTAAGAGGGCAATGAAAACAGTCAAGACGATCACAAGTTTATATATGTTTTGGTTCTATGCTGAATCTTCCAGCATGCATGTCATGTTTGTCCCGGCTGGTTTATGCGGATTAGAGCTGGTATAATGCAGGAGACCAGCAATGCTAAAACACATCTAGGTCATTTTTCATCCCATAAAAATCAAATGGAAGAAGAAATGATATTTTGCAATGTAAAAAAGCCTTTTTAAGAGCCATTACATTTTATAACAATTAAATACGTTCTCATTAGCATAAGGCCAATAAATGTAATTCATAAATATCATTACAATACTGTAATGTGAACATTTAATTAAAGTAATTCGTTTTGTTGTAGCACTTTTGATTATATATATATATATTATTGTGTTACTGCCTTTTGGTAGTATTTATTGTATTGTATTTAATTGATCATAAATGCATTATATTTTGTTTTCTTCTGTTTTTGGAGTGAAACGTGACCTGGACTTTTATTCCTTTCTTTTTTAATAATGTTGCTGAATTAACACACAACTTCACATCGCAACAGAAAAAGCCTGCTCTTTTATTCTCTGCGTTTAAAAAGATAAGCATCTGGACTCTTCCTTTAGTGTCCTTCTGCCACTGGAGGGCAGTCTACACACGTCACACACACACGTCACACACACACGTCACACACACCGTCACACACACTGATCCACACACACTGATCCACACACACGTCACACACACCGTCACACACTGATCCACACACACTGATCCACACACACGTCACACACACTGATCCACACACCCGTCACACACACTGATCCACACACACTGATCCACACACACGTCACACACACTGATCCACACACACGTCACACACACTGATCCACACAGACTGATCCACACACACGTCACACACACTGATCCACACACACTGATCCACACACACGTCACACACACTGATCCACACACACGTCACACACACTGATCCACACAGACTGATCCACACACCGTCACACACACTGATCCACACACACTGATCCACACACACGTCACACACACCGTCACACACTGATCCACACACACTGATCCACACACACGTCACACACACTGATCCACACACCCGTCACACACACTGATCCACACACACTGATCCACACACACGTCACACACACTGATCCACACACACGTCACACACACTGATCCACACAGACTGATCCACACACACGTCACACACACTGATCCACACAGACTGATCCACACACACGTCACACACACTGATCCACACAGACTGATCCACACACACGTCACACACACTGATCCACACACACTGATCCACACACACTGATCCACACACACGTCACACACACTGATCCACACACCCGTCACACACACTGATCCACACAGACTGATCCACACACACGTCACACACACTGATCCACACACACGTCACACACACTGATCCACACAGACTGATCCACACACACGTCACACACACTGATCCACACAGACTGATCCACACACACGTCACACACACTGATCCACACAGACTGATCCACACACACGTCACACACACTGATCCACACACACTGATCCACACACACGTCACACACACTGATCCACACACACTGATCCACACACACTGATCCACACACACGTCACACACACTGATCCACACACCCGTCACACACACTGATCCACACACACTGATCCACACACACGTCACACACACTGATCCACACACACGTCACACACACTGATCCACACACCCGTCACACACACTGATCCACACACACTGATCCACACACACGTCACACACACTGATCCACACACACTGATCCACACACACGTCACACACACCGTCACACACACACCATCACACACACTAATCCACACACACTGATCCACACACCCGTCACACACACTGATCCACACACCGTCACACACACTGATCCACACACACGTCACACACACTGATCCACACACCGTCACACACACTGATCCACACACACGTAACACACACTGATCCACACACCGTCACACACACTGATCCACACACACGTCACACACACTGATCCACACACCGTCACACACACTGATCCACACACACTGATCCACACACACCGTCACACACACACTGATCCACACACACTGATCCACACACACGTCACACACACCGTCACACACACACCATCACACACACTGATCCACACACATTGATCCACACACCTGTCACACACACACTGATCCACACACACCGTCACACACACTGATCCACACACACCGTCACACACACACTGATCCACACACACCGTCACACACACTGATCCACACACCCGTCACACACACTGATCCACACACACTGATCCACACACACTGATCCACACACACTGATCCACACACACCTGTCACACACACACTGATCCACACACACCGTCACACACACACTGATCCACACACACCGTCACACACACTGATCCACACACCCGTCACACACACTGATCCACACACACTGATCCACACACACTGATCCACACACACTGATCCACACACACTGATCCACAGACACTGATCCACACACACTGATCCACACACACTGATCCACACACACTGATCCACACACACTGATCCACACACACTGATCCACAGACACTGATCCACAGACACTGATCCACACACACTGATCCACACACACTGATCCACACACACTGATCCACACACACTGATCCACACACACTGATCCACACACACTGATCCACAGACACTGATCCACACACACTGATCCACACACACTGATCCACACACACTGATCCACACACACTGATCCACACACACTGATCCACACACACTGATCCACACACACTGATCCACACACACTGATCCACACACACTGATCCACAGACACTGATCCACACACACTGATCCACACACACTGATCCACACACACTGATCCACACACACTGATCCACACACCCGTCACACACACTGATCCACACACACTGATCCACACACACTGATCCACACACACTGATCCACACACACTGATCCACAGACACTGATCCACACACACTGATCCACAGACACTGATCCACAGACACTGATCCACACACACTGATCCACACACACTGATCCACACACACTGATCCACACACCCGTCACACACACTGATCCACACACCCGTCACACACACTGATCCACACACACCGTCACACACACTGATCCACACACCTGTCACACACACTGATCCACACACACCGTCACACACACACACTGATCCACACACACTGATCCACACACACTGATCCACACACACCGTCACACACACTGATCCACACACACGTCACACACACTGATCCACACACACCGTCACACACACTGATCCACACACCTGTCACACACACTGATCCACACACACCGTCACACACACACACTGATCCACATGTCCTGGCACAACAGCTTTTACAGTCTGATCTCTGTGGGACAAACATTCATTACAGGTTTACATGTTGTATTGACTTACAGAATGTATTTTTTAATGATCTATAGAAAAAAGTCAGTTACTAGTGTTTATTACTTATTACAGTGTCACACTAATACACATCATGTTAATTAATGTCACTGGTGTTTCAATGTCACGTGTTTCTAGTATGAAGAAGGGAAGAAGCGGAGGAGGTCCAGCTACAGCAGTGTGGATCTGTCTGAGGTGGAGTGGGAAGACACGGAGGACGAGGTACGCTTGTGGTTATACTTATTACAAAAGTTATAAATATCATTTTATAAAAAATTATAAATACAGTTTGAAAGAAAGTTCATGTGAAACCTGTTAATCATAACACAACGATATATACACAGCCACATCATTAAATCCAACGCCACTTACTCCACCTTTACTTCATTTATGTATTAACATAAGTCTTTCTTAATTAAAAAGTCAAAGAGGGAACAAGCCACATTCGTTTACCTTTATCTCACTGACTCATCATATACAATGTGAATATTATTTAACCATTATTACCAGTAAGTAGAGTTCCTTCATTATTCAATTCTGAAGCCTGAAACATGAACATGGAATATCTTCACAAAGTCTTATAAAACTTTGTTCATTAGTCGTTATGAGTTCCTGTGTCCCAGCTGTGTCTCGTCTCCCTGATCCTGCCCTGTCAATCATCCTGTCACTGTGAACTGCCCTGTCAATCATCCTGTCACCGTAAACTGCCCTGTCAATCATCCTGTCACCGTAAACTGCCCTGTCAATCATCCTGTCACCGTAAACTGCCCTGTCAATCATCCTGTCACTGTGAACTGCCCTGTCAATCATCCTGTCACCGTAAACTGCCCTGTCAATCATCCTGTCACCGTAAACTGCCCTGTCAATCATCCTGTCACCGTGAACTGCCCTGTCAATCATCCTCTCACCGTAAACTGCCCTGTCAATCATCCTGTCACCGTGAACTGCCCTGTCAATCATCCTGTCACCGTGAACTGCCCTGTCAATCATCCTGTCACCGTAAACTGCCCTGTCAATCATCCTGTCACCGTAAACTGCCCTGTCAATCATCCTGTCACCGTAAACTGCCCTGTCAATCATCCTGTCACCGTAAACTAACCTGTCAATCATCCTGTCACCGTAAACTGCCCTGTCAATCATCCTGTCACAGTAAACTGCCCTGTCAATCATCATCCTGTCACCGTAAACTGCCCTGTCAATCATCATCCTGTCACCGTAAACTGCCCTGTCAATCATCCTGTCACCGTGAACTGCCCTGTCAATCATCCTGTCACCGTAAACTGCCCTGTCAATCATCATCCTGTCACCGTAAACTGCCCTGGCAATCATCCTGTCACCGTTAACTGAGCTGTCAATCATCCTGTCACCGTAAACTGACCTGTCAATCATCCTGTCACCGTAAACTGACCTGTCAATCATCCTGTCACCGTAAACTGACCTGTCAATCATATTGTCACAGTTAGAATCCTCCATTCAATCTAATTTAATTTCTTACAGTTTTGGAGAGAAATGTTGTTGCACGTTGATCTGCCAGTCGTCGGTCTTTCATGCCGAGACTCTCCTCGTGTGTTTGCAGTTTGAATATAATGATGCTTTTAAAAGTTAATGTCTAAACGTATCTTTACAAAAGTTCACAATGCTGCTGCAGATGCAATATAATGTGGACAACATTGAATAAATACATTTTCTTCAGGTTAGATACTGATACTTAATCACTCAAACCCCTTTATCTAAACCTCTCTACATAACCGCCGGACTTGCGCGTCCTCCATGTCTGTAGTTTTTTAACACTTTTCACTCGTGTTTGTAGTTCTAACCGAATCCTCGTCCAACGCTCGAAGGGTTGTGGACAATATCAGCCGTTAACGCATGCGCATCGATTTGGAACACTCATTTCAACATACTACGATTTGGGACGTACTAATTCTATTTTCGCATACTATTTAGGACGGATAGTATGCGAATTGGGACGCAGCATGTGTATTTAAGCCCTGTGTTTCAGTCTGATTCTTGTAAGTCGATGTTTTGTTTAAGTAGGTTCTTCTGTTCATGTTTCTTTGTTCCTGTTTGAGATGTTGAGTTTGGTAAACCCTGCTGGAGTTAGATCATGGGTCCTCTCTGCTTGTGACCGAAACTCTCTGGAATTACCTGATAGTCTCAGTTATTGACAAACCAATCTAACTGAGATAAAAACAGCTAATTGTACTACATTAAAAAAAGATAATTGGAATGAGGTGTTTTAGTCAAATATCTTATATTGGAATTATGGGTTGCGCTGGTATATTATAGAGTTGCATAAAGTTTGAAAAGGCTACAAACGCATTACTTTTGACCTTTTAAATCATTATGCTATTTCCTTTTATGTTTACTTGTAACAAAACTGTTGTTGTTACGCTTGGCCCTGTAAAAGCCAGTTCACACCAACATTTTAACTATGAACACAATTTATAAAAAGAGAGGATAGTGGAGTCCATGAAATCATTGGAATCACTATCAAAGCTTTTTTTTCAGCTGATGATTGTTAAAAACATTGAGAGCCAATCAAAATCTATATTGAAGGAATTCTGCAAAGTTATGCATATCAAGTATATTCAGGGGATTTTCCTTTTTTCCCGATGAATATTCATTTTCTTTTAAAGCTGCAAAAAATAAAAACTTTTTTGCTGATCACTTGTCATTGGATTTCCTCATATGGATCTCAATACTAGATGCAAACAGGGTTTAAGAGCTAGACAGACACTTATTGGTTTCTGAGAACATAGTCAAAGTCAGAATAAATGGATGTGAAGTCGTTTGTCTGGAGATCAGAATATCATAGAGACTTACAGTGTGGGAGGGCTCAAATACCATAAGCAACCACACTAGAAATCACTTAGAAACATGGACAACTCACATTTT
Organism: Rhinichthys klamathensis goyatoka; assembly: GCF_029890125.1. Taxonomy (NCBI): domain Eukaryota; kingdom Metazoa; phylum Chordata; class Actinopteri; order Cypriniformes; family Leuciscidae; genus Rhinichthys; species Rhinichthys klamathensis. The sequence continues at coordinate 892,362 of NW_026607054.1, read as the reverse complement.
ATTATTATTATTCAAATATTACAATCTAGTTATCTTTTTTGGTGCTTGAAAAATATAGGACAGGTTTTAGATTTCTCAATTTGATTATCAGATATGTTTTTGTTGTTGTTTTTTATTGTTTGTCTAGTTGCGTAATGCCATGGTGAACAGACAGACGGGGAGCTTCTCTATGAAAGTGAAGAAGACTGTGGATAAAGGGGCAAGAAACTCCCTCTACACACACACACACACACTTCTGAAAAGGTCTTTTCTTTCATCCTCTTATAGTGTTTGTGTGTTTGTTTATGACTGTGTCTCAGAAGCGTGTGCTTGTTCTACACAACGACTACTACTACACAGACATCAAAGGAACTCCCTTCAGGTGAGATTTTTTGTTGCCCTTATATATAAAACCGTGTAGAACAACAGAAACACTGCAGATTGAGACAGAAGGCTGGACTCAGAACTGCCAACAGCTTCTCTGCACACTACCGACTGCAGCAAGGCTCCAAAACATTATTTTAAACAACATATATATATACACTCACCGGCCACTTTATTAGGTACACCTGTCCAACTGCTCGTTAACACTTAATTTCTAAGCAGCCAATCACATGGCGGCAACTCAGTGCATTTAGGCATGTAGACATGGTCAAGACAATCTCCTGCAGTTCAAACCGAGCATCAGTATGGGGAAGAAAGGTGATTTGAGTGACTTTGAACGTGGCATGATTGTTGGTGCCAGAAGGGCTGGTCTGAGTATTTCAGAAACTGCTAATCTACTGGGATTTTCACGCACAACCATCTCTAGGGTTTACAGAGAATGGTCCGAAAAAGAAAAAACATCCAGTGAGCGGCAGTTCTGTGGGCGGAAATGCCTTGTTGATGCCAGAGGTCAGAGGAGAATGGCCAGACTGGTTCGAGCTGATAGAAGGGCAACAGTGACTGAAATAACCACTCGTTACAACCGAGGTATGCAGCAAAGCATTTGTGAAGCCACAACACGCACAACCTTGAGGCGGATGGGCTACAAACGCAGAAGACTCCACCGGGTACCACTCATCTCCACTACAAATAGGAAAAAGAGGCTACAATTTGCAAAAGCTCACCAAAATTGAACAGTTGAAGACTGGAAAAATGTTGCCTGGTCTGATGAGTCTCGATTTCTGTTGAGACATTCAGATGTTAGAGTCAGAATTTGGCGTAAACAGAATGAGAACATGGAACCATCATGCCTTGTTACCACTGTGCAGGCTGGTGGTGGTGGTGTAATGGTGTGGGGGATGTTTTCCTTGCACACTTTAGGCCCCTTAGTGCCAATTGGGCATCGTTTAAATGCCACGGCCTACCTGAGCATTGTTTCTGACCATGTCCATCCCTTTATGGCCACCATGTACCCATCCTCTGATGGCTACTTCCACCATGTCACAAAGCTCTAATCATTTCAAATTGGTTTCTTGAACATGACAATGAGTTCACTGTACTAAAATGGCCTCCACAGTCACCAGATCTCAACCCAATAGAGCATCTTTGGGATGTGGTGGAACGGGAGATTCGCATCATGGATGTGCAGCCGACAAATCTGCGGCAACTGTGTGATGTCATCATGTCAATATGGACCAAACTCCCTGAGGAATGCTTCCAGCACCTTGTTGAATCTATGCCACGAAGAATTGAGGCAGTTCTGAAGGCAAAAGGGGGTCCAACCCGTTACTAGCATGGGGTACCTAATAAAGTGGCCGGTGAGTGTATATATAGCCAGGGTCCAAAATTAGTGCTACAATTCATTATCAGATCATTGTGCACTGTCCGGGATATTTCTCTCTGATCTTCATTAAATGAAGAAGAAAACAGTTTCTCGTAGAAAAAAAAAATCCACATGAGCTAATAAACTTAATTATATTAAGCCTGAACCCAAACCCGAAACGGTGTCAGTGCTTTCTGCCAAGTCCATCCCGGATGCAAAGCCTGAGTTCCCAGCTGAAGGTGTTTGAGCCTGCCACAGCATCCGTGCCAGTGGAAAGATTGATGGTGCCGGATGAGGAAGAAGGGCTGATTGACTGGGAGACGGAATTAGTGCTTCCCACCCACAAACCTTCTCTGTCACCAGTCCCCTCCTGCACTAATGTCTCTTTATCGCCACTGGTCCAGTCCAGCCCAAGGTCTTAATCGCCACCAGTCTCAGTCATCACAGAGTGTTCTTCGTCACCACCATCCCTGTCCATTCCATGTTCAAGTTCCACTGAAGCCAGCCATTCTCTCCGCTGGCTCCCTTCACCCCTGGTCCGCCTTGGGGCTTTCGGGCCCCAGCCCTGGTTCCAGGCTCTACCTCGTCCCTCTGAGCCCTCAGTTCCACCTCAGCCCGTCAACCAATCGGCTCCGCCCTGGATCCTCGTCTCCTCACCTCCCCGCGGGACCTCCATCCTTCCGGCTCCGCCTTGGTCAGTCGTTGCCCCACCATAGCCACAGACTTCGGGGCTGTGCTCCATTTGTCACGGTTTACTCCAGAGCGGCTATATACACTCACCTAAAGGATTATTAGGAACACCTGTTCAATTTCTCATTAATGCTATTATCTAATCAACCAATCACATGGCAGTTGCTTCAATCCATTTAGGGGTGTGGTCCTGGTCAAGACAATCTCCTGAACTCCAAACTGAATGTCAGAATGGGAAAGAAAGGTGATTTAAGCAATTTTGAGCATGGCATGGTTGTTGGTGCCAGACGGGCCGGTCTGAGTATTTCACAATCTGCTCAGTTACTGGGATTTTCACGCAAACCATTTCTAGGGTTTACAAAGAATGGTGTGAAAAGGGAAAAACATCCACTATGCGGCAGTCCTGTGGGCGAAAATGCCTTGTTGATGCTAGAGGTCAGAGGAGAATGGGCCGACTGATTCAAGCTGATAGAAGAGCAACTTTGACTGAAATAACCACTCGTTACAACCGAGGTATGCAGCAAAGCATTTGTGAAGCCACAACACGCACAACCTTGAGGCGGATGGGCTACAACAGCAGAAGACCCCACCGGGTACCACTCATCTCCACTACAAATAGGAAAAAGAGGCTACAATTTGCAAGAGCTCACCAAAATTGGACAGTTGAAGACTGGAAAAATGTTGCCTGGTCTGATGAGTCTCGATTTCTGTTGAGACATTCAGATGGTAGAGTCAGTATTTGGCGTAAACAGAATGAGAACATGGATCCATCATGCCTTATTACCACTGTGCAGGCTGGGGGTGGTGGTGTAATGGTGTGGGGGATGTTTTCTTGGCACACTGTAGGCCCCTTAGTGCCAATTGGGCATCGTTTAAATGCCACGGCCTACCTGAGCATTGTTTCTGACTTTGTCCATCCCTTTATGGCCACCATGTACCCATCCTCTGATGGCTACTTCCAGCAGGATAATGCACCATGTCACAAAGCTCGAATCATTTCAAATTGGTTTCTTGAACATGACAATGAGTTCACTGTACTAAAATGGCCCCCACAGTCACCAGATCTCAACCCAATAGAGCATCTTTGAGATGTGGTGGAACGGGAGCTTTGTGCCCTGGATGTGCATCCCACAAATCTCCATCAACTGCAAGATGCTATCCTATCAATATGGGCCAACATTTTAAAGAATGCTTTCAGCACCTTGTTAAATCAATGCCACGTAGAATTAAGGCAGTTCTGACAGCGAAAGGGGGTAAAACACAGTATTAGTATGGTGTTCCTAATAATCCTTTAGGTGAGTGTATATAAATTAATAACTTTTTTACAACAAAAATGAACCATCACTGAACTTACTTAAGCTGGACTGTGACGCTATTTTCTTCTGGAAACAAACTTTGTTGCATTATTTTCCTGTTATCTCTGTAAAGCTATTTGAAACTATTTGTATTGTAAAAAGCGCTATATAAATAAAGGTGACTTGACTTGACTCCATCCCTCCACCGCTACGGCTTCGTCAGGCTCCTTCATCCCTCTGGCTCCACTGTACTCCTCACTCACCGGCGTCACCTCGGCCACTCGTCGCCAGGACTCCGCCTTGCTCTCCCAGTCCTTCAGCGTCACCTCGGCCACTCGTCGCCAGGACTTCGCCTTGCTCTCCCAGTCCTTCAGCATCACCTCGGCCACTCGTCGCCAGGACTCTGCCTTGCTCTCCTTCAGCATCACCGGGTCTCTCAGTCCCATGGACTCCGCTTTGCTCTCCCAGTCCTTCAGCGTGACCGGGTCTCTCAGTCCCATGGACTCCGGCTTGCTCTCCCAGTCCTTCAGCGTCACCGGGTCTCTCAGTCCCATGGACTCCGCCTTGCTCTCCCAGTCCTTCAGCGTCACCGGGTCTCTCAGTCCCATGGACTCTGCCTTGCTCTCGCAGTCCTTCAGCGTCACCGGGTCTTTCAGTCCCATGGACTCTGCCTTGCTCTCCCAGTCCTTCAGCGTCACCTCGGCCACTCGTCGCCAGGACCCCGCCTTGCTCTCCCAGTCCTTCAGCGTCACCTCGGCCACTCTTCGCCAGGACTCCGCCTTGCTCTCCCAGTCCTTCAGCGTGACCGGGTCTCTCAGTCACATGGACTCTGCCTTGCTCTCCCAGTCCTTCAGCGTCACCTCGGCCACTCATCGCCAGGACTCTGCCTTGCTCTCCCAGTCCTTCGGCGTCACCGGGTCTCTCAGTCCCATGGACTCTGCCTTGCTCTCCCAGTCCTTCAGCGTCACCGGGTCTCTCAGTCCCATGGACTCTGCCTTGCTCTCCCAGTCCTTCAGCGTCACCGGGTCTCTCAGTCCCATGGACTCTGCCTTGCTCTCCCAGTCCTTCAGCGTCACCGGGTCTTTCAGTCCCATGGACTCTGCCTTGCTCTCCCAGTCCTTTAGCGTCACCGGGTCTCTCAGTCCCATGGACTCTGCCTTGCTCTCCCAGTCCTTCAGCGTCACCGGGTCTCTCAGTCCCATGGACTCCGCCTTGCTCTCCCAGTCCTTCAGCGTCACCGGGTCTCTCAGTCCCATGGACTCCGCCTTGCTCTCCCAGTCCTTCAGCGTCACCGGGTCTCTCAGTCCCATGGACGCCGCCTTGCTCTCCCAGTCCTTCAGTGTCACCGGGTCTCTCAGTCCCATGGACTCCGCCTTGCTCTCCCAGTCCTTCAGCGTCACCGGGTCTCTCAGTCCCATGGAGTCTACCTTGCTCTCCCAGTCCTTCAGCGTGACCGGGTCTCTCAGTCCCATGGACTCTGCCTTGCTCTCCCAGTCCTTCAGCGTGACCGGGTCTCTCAGTCCCATGGACTCCGCCTTGCTCTCCCAGTCCTTCAGCGTGACCGGGTCTCTCAGTCCCATGGACTCCGCCTTGCTTTCCCAGTCCTTCAGCATCACCGGGTCTCTCAGTCCCATGGACTCCACCTTGCTCTCCCAGTCCTTCAGCGTCACCGGGTCTCTCAGTCCCATGGACTCCGCCTTGCTCTCCAAGTCCTTCAGCGTCACCGGGTCTCTCAGTCCCATGGACTCCACCTTGCTCTCCCAGTCCTTCAGCATCACCGGGTCTCTCAGTCCCTTGGACTCCGCCTTGCTCTCCAAGTCCTTCAGCGTCACCGGGTCTCAGTCCCATGGACTCCGGCTTGCTCTCCCAGGCCTTCAGCGTCACTGGGTCTCTCAGTCCCATGGACTCCGCCTTGCTCTCCCAGTCCTTCAGTGTCACCGGGTCTCTCAGTCCCATGGACTCCGCCTGGGCCTCTACATCTCCAGGCCTCATTGCTGTCGGTTGGGTCAAAGGACCCCCTCGGCTCCTCCTCCATCACTGCCACCGGGGGTCGCTCTGGGATCTCATCAGCCTTCAGTTCTTAACTTCACTATTCTGATTTATGAAACCTTTCACATGTCAGAACAACTGACAAAAACAGCACTGTGAAACCCTTCACAAATCAGATTAGTGAAGTTAAGGACTCAAGGAAGAGTTAGCTGACAAAAACCGTACTGTGAAATATTTCATACAAAAAAAAGAAACTGCTTGTCACTGGCATTGGCAGTTATGGCTCAATAGCTGTTTCTATTCAAAGTTGTGAATTTAACTTTTGCGCAAAATTGGAATATGGCATAAAACACTTATGAATAAAGCAGTGTTTCGATCTCATGTGTTCAAGAGAACAAAATCGTCACTTCCTGAGAAATTGGTGCAAAGTATCAGTAATAAAAATGAAAATGTTTGGGAACGCAATTGTGTGAGACGCTTCTGGGATGGAATTAAACCAAATCATTCTGATCACAGACTTTGGCTCAGGCGTTTCAGAACCACCAAATAAATTAAAAACTTAAATAGCACTTTATTTAAACATTTATTCTCCTGATCCAGCTCTGTGCAAAGCTTGTTGGGAACTAGGAACCCACTGCTTTGTTTCAGTCAATGCAACAAAAAGGATTAATGTAGTCCCAAAAAGGATGAATGTAGTCCCAACATTAATGGATTATTAACTTAACATTTTAATTCCATTTGACAAAATAAAATTGAGTACAGATGGCAATCAAGTAAAAAATTCAAAAAAATGTTTTGGAGTGTATGATTTATTTCTCTTGTTTTCAGCTTAGGAGTGGCCCTGTCCAGAGGTCATGGCAAATATTCCTTCAGAGGAAATATCTCTGTTGAAGAAGGTAACTATAGGTTTAAAGAGTCTCTGTCCTCTACATTGCCTTTGATTCATTATAATAAATGTGTGTCTTTCCAGGTTTTGTCAGCATATGTGAGTGTGCAAGCTTAAGCTGTTATCTCTTGTGTATATACACTTACCAGCCACTTTATTAGGTACATCTGTTTAACTGCTCGTAACACAAATATCTTATCAGCCAATCACATGGCAGAAACTCAATGCATTTAGGCATGTAGACATGGGGCGAATTCCCAACGGCACTTTGGCCTTTGAAAGGCCCTTTGGAAAGGGGACGCCATTTGTAGGTGTTTTCCAAATGAAAGTGAACAGCTGGATCTCTTCACGAAGGGCCGTTTCGAAGGGTACATGCGATGGTCACTTCAAGGAAGTCATTTGATCATTTATGGTCATAAATGCGAATGCTCTGGATTCATTTTAAAGCTAGATGGCTTTAAAATGAGTTTGAGTTAACTTACAAACAGAGCAATTCAAGTTGTTTTGTTTGTGATACATTTTACATACATTACATACATTTTTGTCATGTTATGTTTAAATAAGTTTCATAGGTAAGAAATGTGTTAGGTAATGCACGGTTCAAAGATGAGACTGCACATTTTAAAGTTGAGAACAGAAAAATACACTCTCTCACACACACATATATAACTCATTTTAAAAACGTGGATCGTTTCCAGCACCTTGTTGATCTATAAAGTGGCCGATGAGTGTATTTTGCTGCTGTTCCATAGATCTATGTGAAACGCATGTTAATTGGCTCTGCTTGGCTAGGCCAGCATGGCCGAAAGGTGTAATGCTAGTGTAGCTTGTTGCGTGGCTAATGTGTATCTGCGCCAGTAAAGCCAGGAGCTTATCTAGTATCACCGCTGTCAACTAAAAACGTAAAACTTTGTATGTGTTTCGGCTGATCATTTACATGACAACGGCATTTTGGGGCCTGAAAGACAAACTTTTGAAAACTGAATTCCAAGTGCAAGTTTTAGATTTCCAAATGACTTCTCACTCCTACGAATGGTGCGTGACTGACCATTTACCAGCCATAAACATTGTCAAGTGAATCTGACAACAAAATTGTTTCCTTTTTTAATGATGAACAGCACAATTCATTGTGACTAGCATTAAATGATGCGATTGTTACCCATCAAACATGATCAATCATAAATATTGCAGCTGTTCATCAGCGTGCATTTCATAGTTTATGATTTGATTGCTGATTACTTGTCAAAGTCCTTCTCCCCTCATTAGTATTTCAACATAAACTTTTAAGGCACTAAAAATCAGATACAGAGAGACCGCTCATTTCAGAAGACCACCTCATGCCACTATTCCCCAGGCTTAAGGCTGCGGCCGGGGTTTGAACAACATTCTTATATGACAATCATTCCAGGACTAGGTTTAGATATGATTGTCTGATGGGAATCAGTGTTGCTGATCAAGGATAATGTCCTGTTTGGCTCAATCATGGCATATGAATCTGAAGCACTATTAAGCATGATGGGTGTTCCTTCTGTTTCAGGACTGCATGATTTGGAGCATCCCGATGTTGTATTAGCAGATGAATGGTAAAGTAGTATCTTTTGAGGTTTTATTCAGTGCCTTATTGAAGTGTCTACAGTATGAATGATGTTTGCATGCGTGCAACTGATTGGTTTGACTTTTCAGGACATACTGTAACACAGAGGAACATCCAGAACATCCTTTCCTATCTCAGATCGATGCCATAAAGCTTTATTTTAATGGAGAACCACATCTGAAGTGTGAGCTGAGTGCAAAAGCACACTAACATTTGTTTTGATGACTCCCCTTTGTTTTTGTGTTGTTCAATGTGTATGTATACTTCTTTGAACTAATCTTTGTACTAATGAATGACAGTACAAAATACAATATCTTAAAAATGATCAAATTCCAAGTTCTATTTAGAATTGTGATTAGTATCCTATGATTGTTTTGTTAGGTGATATGGATCTGGTCCAGGAGGTTCTGTTTGATGCCGTGGTCACGGCCCCACTGGAAGCGTACTGGACCAGCCTCGCTCTTAATAAATCAGAGTAAGAACAGCTCAAACTTTCTTAATACACATGCATTTTTGGACTTAATGTACAAAAATATCTTTTTAATCTTTCATTACGATGCAATACATTTTATAGCCTCTGAAACAATTTTCCTTTTCAAATGATGTTAATAAACAAATGAGTATTAACCAAGTGCCAAACAGTTCTTTACTCACTGCCGCTTTTGTAGCCTTTTACCACATTTTGCCAATAAAGTGTGGAATGCCTTATTTTTATCATCCAGTCACATCCTCATTTGTCATATACAGAGAGGTCAACTGGGTTGTGAATGCCATTTCATGTTGACTTTAACTAGAATTTTTGTATAATGCATTATAAAGGTATTCATAATGTACATTAATGCATTATATAATTTCATAAATAATTGTAACCAAAAGTTTAAATAAATTATAATATTGGCAGATTCCTTGTTACATCTGAAATTGGTTGTTTGTCATGCATTATACTTTCTAAAGGTGTGTTATCAATGAATAGATAAGTATTATAATGTATTATACTATAAGGTGCATTACAAAGCATACATATTGCATTAAAATATGTTTATAATGCATTATTTATAATGTTTTTGCCCAAAGTGTTACCGAATCTTCATTTTTGAAATTGTTCCTTATTAAGGTCATTATTCATTATGTGTTTCCCGTGGTTCTCGTTGTTCTGGTAGGAACTCTGATAAAGGGGTGGAGATAGCTTACCTCGGCACTCGAACCGGACTATCACGCATAAACCTTTTCGTGATGCCAGACCAACTGACCAATCAGTAAGTACATCACACTTCCCATGAGTCTATATTACATAGTAAATTCTACACTGATCAATAGTAACTAAGGTGTAATACATGTTTTGAAAGAGACCGTAAATGCCAGTGTTGGTGGAGTAACTAATGAAAAGTAGCAATGCTGCTAACTGAACTACATGTTTTACAGTAGTGTGTCAATGGCTCTGCTGCTTTCAAAACAGTGCAGCTTAAGTTAAGTTCCTTTCGACGCTGTGTCATGGTGTTGACGCTATAGGAATGCCTCCAGTGTGACCGGTGTCGGAAGCACATGTGAAAACATGGCGATTCTATTGGCTGACGGAGGTCAGGTGACAGCCCTACATCATGGAATCCCCCGTTTCTTGAAGCCGCATACCTGTTTTAGTGTGATTGTTTGTCAAATTGTATGTCCTGTTAGGGTTAGGGTTAGACAACACTTCTTTAAAGCTTCCCGTTCAGAGAAAACTTCTTTTTCAAGTGTACTTGAAACTTCTTTTTTTTTTTTTTTTCACTCCCGGCCAGAGATTTGGAAACTTTGGGTCTGGCCTGTGAGGGGTACCAGCTAATAGATTCTAGTTACAATCTCTGGGTCATTCTCTGGGTCAGGGCTAAAACTGTTTTTGAGTGGTCTGAGTGATCAAGTCCCTCAAGGCCAAAATGGACTGACTGGATGGACTGCAAAATTGCTTGGATTAGCATTGTGTTATACAGGCTTCAATGTTCCTCACTCCAGTGACGAGTTCTCATAGTCAGAAAGTAATAAAGCATTGATGCGACTTCTAGTAACTTCTAAAAAGTAACATCTCTACAAACTTTTTAAATTATTTATTATTCGTAACTTTGTAGCTTGGCAAACTACTGGCCATAGCAGCTTCCCCAACACTGGCAACACACTGCTGTTTTTGAGTAATTTGTGTTGCGAGACCATGCTACCCAGAATAAGTCTAGTCTTCCCCGCTCACTATTCATGTCACACCACTAGACTCTGTTTGATTTCGTTGATTTGTTTGTCGTCATGGTAATTCGTTTGATTTCGTCACTGTGATCAGGTGTGTGTGTGTCGTTATCTCCCCCCTATTTTAGTTCAGTTCAGTTTGTGTCTTTGCCGGGTCTCGTGTATGTGTAGTTGTGTTGGATGTACCTCGTTGGAACTACCCTGTTGGAAATTAAAGGGATACTCCACTTTTTTTGGAAATAGGCTCATTTTACAACTCCCCCAGAGTTAAACTGTTGAGTTTTACCGTTTTTGAATCCATTCAGCCGATCTCCGGTTCTGGCGGTACCACTTTTAGCTTAGCTTAGCATACATCATTGAAGTGGACAAGACCATTAGCATTTCTCAAAAAAAAAAAGACCAAAGAGTTTCGATATTTTTCTCATTCCTGCGTAATAATCAAGAAACTTTACTGCCGTACCATGAGAGCAGCAGGCGTAATGATATGACGCAGCGCCTGAAAATAGGCCACCTTCCGTCAACACAACGGAACTATTTTCAGGCGCTGCGTCATATCATTACGCCTGCTGCCCTCATGGTACGGCAGTGAAGTTTCTTGATTATTACGCAGGAATGAGAGTATAGTTCCTAGCCATATCAGCCTAGAAAATCGCAACTTTACATTTTCCGTCGGTCTTAGTGCGCAATGTAACTACAGAAGAGTCAAGTTTTAAATAGGAAAAATATCGAAAATCTTTGGTCATTTTTTTTTGAGAAATGCTAATGGTCTTGTCCACTTCAATGATGTATGCTAAGCTAAGCTAAAAGTGGTACCGCCAGAACCAGAGATCGGCTGAATGGATTCAAAAATGGTAAAACTCAACAGTTTAACTCTGGGGGAGTTGTAAAATGAGCCTATTTCCAAAAAAAGTGGAGTATCCCTTTAAAGCCTGTTAACCTTCTTCATCATCTTCATGATCTTCGTGTTATTCGTGTGTTTAGTCTCTCCCTCACAACCTGTGACAAGTATTAGTTTAGCATCCCTCTTATAACAGCCTGTAATAATGAGGTAATGTGTGTGTTGTGTGTTGTAAGAGACTTCCTCACAGCCGAGGATAAGGAGTTGGTGTTCAGTGCTGATCACTTTCCTCTGTGGTACAAGCGGGCTGCTGAACAGGTGCCTGGCACCTTTATCTACTCCCTGTCATTCAACCAAGGTGATTATACACACAAAACAGGCCGCTTAAATAAAGCGGCAATCCAATCAGTCTGGACCTTTGCATTTATTTACTAAAGTTACTTTATTGCAGCATTTCCAGTCAGAATCACATTTCTAGATCAAAGTTATTGAAATGTGCTGTTTTTCAGAATAACCGCTTACCACATGTCTAGCCTAAATGGCTGCATCTCTGAAAAAATATATAATTGTGTGGACAGACCTTTTCAGATAGCCCTCCATCTCTTCTCCCTCATGCCAAGCATATTGCGCTGCGTGATTAGTGGAGTAGTGAAGTGTGAAATTGTATTCATTGAAAAGATTTTGTCTGCAAGAAATAATGGATTCTTTTTCTATTCATCTTAACTACACACTGTAAATAATGTAATGTGAGTTTACAGTATATATTAATGGAAATCAGTTACTAGTTTTACTGTAATTTTTAGTGGTAGTTCTGCAGTTTATTAAAATTAAATGGGAACTTGATCCACCTTTTTCTGAAAAAGTTCTGATTTTCACTCAAAAGGACTCCAAAAATAATAATAAGATTGGCGCTACAAATAATCCTTGTTTGTCATCTGACTGAATGAGCTGTTCATTTGTTCATGGTTTATGTCAAGGTGTCATAACAAAGACATTTCAAACAATGTCATATTTGCATCAAAAATGTCATAATTGAGCGAATGACAGTTGTCATAAACATGCATAAACCCTCCTTCATATTCATGAGGTGTGTCCTGTCATGATTATGAAGGTGTCATGTCAGTCTTATGCACACCCCTTCAAGTAAAGTGTTACCGAATAATCTAATGCTTGGTATTTTAAAGTGACATTGGTATCTCAAGAATATCTGTGATAAGCTCTTATCAGTCTGCTGTGTTGTGTTTTTATAACTTTACCGATATAGAAAGACACATATTCTCCACTCTTGTGGTCTACTCTCCTTATTTTATGACACATCCCATAAATAACTGACTGGAATACATTGGAGTGAATCTCTCGTTTTCTTTCCAAATCCTCATTCATGGCTCTTTTCCATTGTTTTCACACGGGTGCTTTAAAACATAATTTTCTCACCTTTTTCAATTTTAATCCATATCAGTAGTGTTTACTGAAATGCTTCTAATGCAGGGAAATATATATTTGTTTTCTGTCAAAAGGACAATCAATTTTCCAGGTAATGATGGAACATTTTCAATTCATGCAACATAAAAGTATGGTAAATAATATAGATATTACTACAGCAATATTTGACACATCAGTAATATAGCGAGTAAATTCCCTTTGGAATTGGAACTTCAATGCTGCGTCTGAAATTGCCATCAGTGTGACCGCTGTTTGAAGCATGTGTAACAAACACGCTTATTCATTGGCTGACAACAGTCCATGACATCACCAGCAGATCGCCGTGAGTATAAAATGCCTGTAATACACGTCATCAGCTTTTTTGTCTTCAGGATCCACTTGTTTGTATGCATGTGTAAGATAAAAGCTGGGTGCGCTTATTGTGTTGCATTAGCAGTAAGCTCTGTTAAGCTTGTTATAAGATAGTGTTTGCATGCAGCACGTTCGGCTCTTGAGGGAACAGGAGGCACCCATGGCGATGTATTCGAGGTAGGTAGAAGGTTCTGTTATTGCTTGATTCTCTCTCGATACCCTATACTTTGTTTACCTCCCTCCTCAACTACTGTTGGGTTTTGAAGTAGGGATGTGTGCTCCACTTTGGATGGGTGCTCTACTATAGCCCTGGTTCGACAATGCTAACAAGTAGAGAAAGTTTGCCTGCGGAGGGTCCCTCCATGTTATCTGTCGCATACTATGGTCTAGTGCTAAAAGAATAAGATGAACCACTAGCTATGGCGGGTCTTAGGTAGACTGGCTTGACCCGAGGCCGGGTATGAGCTGCTCTCCCCCAGTTACATTAGGATCGTTAAGTATACCCTAGGCTTCCCTCTGGCTTCCTTGGAGCTAGTGGCAAAAAGCAGTCTGCTTTTCTCATGTCTGGGACATATCTCCATTTTGGATGGCCCTAAGGGTTGATGCAAGGAGAATGAAGTTATGGAAGGACGTATAGATTCCCTCTTGTTTGCCTCCCTCCCCCAACTGTTGTTGGGTCTTGAAGTTGGGATATAGCTCTCCTTTGGAAGAGCTCACTACTATGTCCCTGGTTGGACAATGCTAGCAAGAAAGCCTGCCGGCATCCCTCCTTGTTATCTGTCACATACTATGGTCTGGGGCAAAAAGCAAAGACGAAGCTCTGGCTATAGCAGGGCTTAGGTAGAATGCCTTTACTCAAGGTAGGATTGAGCTGCTCTCCCCCAGTTGCATTGGGGTCTTTAAGTAGAGCCTAACCTCCCCTGCGGTTCCTTTGGGGTTTTTAGAGCCTGGGTGACGAGAGTTTCTGGACAAACTGCATATATGTCCTGCTCTTGTTTGCCTTATTTTCATGAGCAAGAGCAAAGATGTAGACTCCCGCTTGGAGGAGCGGCAACATCAGGGGTTTTAGCCTAGAGGGGTAATTACTGAGGTGTTTTGCACCTTGGATGCTCTTAAGGACACCCATAAGGGTTGAGTAGGGTGAGTGGTAGGGTTCCAGAGTTTAGGTGAACCTCTCCTGACTTATTGCATGTCCTGCACAAGGTGAGTGTTATTTTAGAAAGCATCACCTTAAATGCCATGACGCGAAACCCCTCGTGGAAGAAGAACGCCGTCATGTTTACAACTGTGGGAATGAGCTCATCAGGATCAACCGAAGGCTGGATTTTCAAAAATATGTGAAGTTCACGGCACCATTGTTGTATTAAACTTGTACAACGTTCTTGAATGAATAATTTATTAGATGTATGCCGGTCTTTATAATTATCATGATTCGTGTTACTTGATCTAGCCTATAACGCACAATAGGCGATATGTTAGTACGCACCGCTGCTCAGATTCAGATTGCTATTGCCGCTTCCATAGACATCAGTGTGTATTTTACAACTATACATGTTTTTTTGCTAATACTTGTGTATTTAAATGTCTCAAACCTAAAATAAACACTGAATAGTTGTGATATATGAGAGCGCTGAGCGTCTGTCTCTGGCTCAGCGCCAGCCAGCGCGTGAACGCAGATTTGAATTTAGAAGTTGATGATCACGTGAACTGAGCGGTCTAATCACACCGGTGTGAACAATCGTACGCGTCAAAGGGTTAACTAGCGATCACATGGGGTGATGATGCTTGCGTCCATTTCGGAGCAAATACTTCAACCGACAGCTGAGGTGTTTAAGGGGCACCGAAATCTGCGTTCTGATTCGGTCCGGTTCCATATCGGTTACTTGGGTATCGGTTCCATATCGGTTACTTGGGTATCGGTTCCATATCGGTTACTTGGGTATCGGTTTCCATATCGGTTACTTGGGTACTGGTTCCATATCGGTTACTTGGGTACTGGTTCCATATCGGTTACTTGGGTATCGGTTTCCATATCGGTTACTTGGGTATCGGTTCCATATCGGTTACTTGGGTATCGGTTCCATATCGGTTACTTGGGTATCGGTTTCCATATCGGTTACTTGGGTATCGGTTCCATATCGGTTACTTGGGTACTGGTTCCATATCGGTTACTTGGGTACTGGTTCCATATCGGTTACTTGGGTATCGGTTTCCATATCGGTTACTTGGGTACTGGTTCCATATCGGTTACTTGGGTACCGGTTCCATATCGGTTACTTGGGTACCGGTTCCATATCGGTTACTTGTGTATCGGTTCCATATCGGTTACTTGTGTATCGGTTCCATATCGGTTACTTGGGTACCGGTTCCATATCGGTTACTTGGGTACCGGTTCCATATCGGTTACTTGGGTACCGGTTCCATATCGGTTACTTGGGTATCGGTTCCATATCGGTTACTTGGGTACCGGTTCCATATCGGTAACTTGGTTACCGGTTCCATATCGGTTACTTGGGTACCGGTTCCATATCGGTTACTTGGGTATCGGTTCCATATCGGTTACTTGGGTATCGGTTCCATATCGGTTACTTGGGTATCGGTTCCATATCGGTTACTTGGGTATCGGTTCCATATCGGTACTGGGTTTCGGTGCCCAACCCTACTTCTGATGAAGTTGAGGGTTGCGTTCTCCTCCTGGAAGTAGTGGTAATATCTAAGGTCTGAGTTGAAACTCTCCCTTTGGTCGGCTACTCCTAAGGGCTTTGCCAATGTAGAAGAAGCTGACATATCTGAGCCATTTTCTTCGAGCTCTCGGGCCTTATACGGCTGATGCCCGTCCTGCAAACAGAGAGGAAGGTTGTAAAGGCCAAGTCTTCCCTTGCTATAGAGCATAGTTTCGGGTATCTTCTCCTACTATTGGAAGATATGAGCTTAGGAAGTGGCGCCACTATACAATCTATACGAGTCGATGAGGGTTGATGCTCTGACTGAAGAAATCTGTAGAGTCGATATGCTAAGCCATAATGTTTGTGCATATTCACAGCTTAAGTGAGGCCGTCATTCCCTCCGCATGGCGTATTGGGTATAGCGACGATATCAGATGCCGCATTGCAGTTCCACTTCGAAAGGGAACGTGTAGGTTACGTATGTAACACGGTTCCCTGAAAATTGCGATGCCTAGGGCTTGCCAGCACATCTCCATCAGACAGAAGAGCTGATGACGTGCCTTTACACTCGTGTGCTCTGCCTGTGACACAGGGACTGTTGTCAGACAATGAATCGTCATGTTTGTTACACACGCTTCAGACGCCGTGGATGCCGTACCCCTTCTCAGGGAACTGAGCTGCATTAATAACATAGATGTCTCCTTTCGATGTTCGATGGTTGAAGGGTAAAGAGAAAATTGTCACCGCACTATACCCTGTTTTTGCGAATACTTATTATTATATAGATAAAACCTTTAACAGTTTAATGGAAGTAACCCCATAATTCACGCAAAGCATCATGGGGCATAAAAAAAAGTTGGATACAGTGAATATGAGCAGGAAATGACTGTAATGTGTCAGCATTGTGTTTTGAGTCTCAGTAATGATCTGTGTCTGCATTCGGGTCAGAAGTTCATATTTGCCCCTTGGAATTGATTTCTGTCACTGTTATGTTCAGTTAATTTAATTTTTTACCATGGACTTCTAGTTTGTTTTCACTTGCCATATGTGTTCCTTTGTTTAGATTCCCGCCATTTTTCAGTTTCTATGGTTACTGTTAATAGTTAGTTTGGTTCAGCTGTGTTCACCTCGTTATCCTTAGTATACAAGTTCCTGTGTGTTCCCTTTGAGTGTGTCCCGCCTGGTTGATGCATGTGTGTGTGTGAACAGCATATGTAATGTGTGTATGAACAGCATATGTGTGTGTGAACAGCATATGTGTGTATGAACAGCATATGTGTGTGTGAACACTTTGGCCTGTTTGGATCGTTACTAGTAAACTTTTGTGTTGTAACTTAATTCTTCTGTTTCCGTCGGTCTGCCTGCACACACGCCATACAAGTTCTCCTTAGTAAAGGCAACATTTAGGTGTGTGTTGTCTTTAATGTCAAATACTTAAATGTAACCAATTACTTCAATCGATCTAATACTATGGACTATACCAATAAAATCACATCAACAAAAGCCATCTTTACACGGCAAAGGTGAAACAAGGGCAAAGTTTATTCACACAGACTGATTAATGCTTCTCAAAGTACCATACATTTATTTACACGACAATTGCATGAAATAACTTTAAATAAAAAATACAGCCCATATGCAATATTATGACAAAAATAACATTGATGATTGTTGCTCTTGATATTATAATAATGATAATTAAAGTTGATTCATTGAATACATAAATTGTGTTTGGGGAAACATCACGACACATTCTGCACAGACAAAACAAACTAAGAACAATTATTGGATTTGTTTATTGCTTTTTACGCATTAGAAAATCAGATCGCTATTCAGGCCGGGAATAAATGATATACAGAAAGTGACAAACAGCGTTCCCTTCATCACTGAAGCAGTGCACGGCGTATGTCTAGCTACTAATCTCTTTATTCACTGAACAAAACTCCAGCATTTTTAGTGGATTTCTTTATCACTGATGACTAAACGCCTCTGATTGGCCAATGCATTCATAAGCTCAACAGAAATGTGTGTGTGATTGGTTATAATGCACAACCTCTAACACAGCAATACACACTTCTAATTTATTTTTGCATTTCACTTCGATTTTTTTTGCAATAGTCTGTAATGTTTGTACACATGAATTGTCCATAGCACTGTTCTTAGGTTCCCAGAATACACTGTGCTATGAGTTTCACTTGCATTAAAATGTTTGTTTTTAATGCGGGATGATTCGAAAACCTAATAAAACTTCCGCACTGCAATGATCTGACATTGATCATGAGATGAGACTACAGTACAGTACAGGGATAGAGGGATAGAGGGATTCTCCACAGCTTTGTGTAAAACACTTAAAATCTCTTCAGTTTTATTGACACAAACCGGGAGAACAGAGACGAGGAGAAAATGGGGAGGGATGTAATCTAACTTTCCCATTCACTTCTACAAAGAAGAAACATTTATAAACGGACATTAGGCACTATAAATCTGTGAAAGTAAAAATGTTAATTAAAAAAAAACATTTGTTTAAAAGTTCCAACTTGTTGGCTCTTTTATAATACAGTTTATCAAAGTGTAGTTGATTGAGGTTAAAGTTATGTTTAATTATTCTTATTTTAATAATTTGACAAAATAATTGGATGAACAAAAACTAACAATGTTACTCCTAACCCGGCAGTGCCGGGGTGACGACAGCACTTTAATGGTTAACTAACAGTTTAATGATGATGTACGTCTAGAAACTACTTTAATTTGTAGCAGAAAATGATATGAAATCTTCAGATAAACAGCACACATAATAACGCAGTGGCCCATTAGAGCAGAAAGGGTCACCGCTCTCTGTTCTGCACTGATGTGTGTGTGTGTGTGTGTGTGTGTGTGTGTGTGTGTGTGTGTGTGTGTGTGTGTGTGTTTCAGCGTCTGAGAACAAGAGTGTGGTGTACGCCAGCGGCACCATTCCTCTGCTGGACGAGAGAGAGTCGCCCATCGCTGCAGGTACAGCACACACACACCTCGCCATCGCTGCAGGTACAGCACACACACACCTCGCCATCGCTGCAGGTACAGCACACACACACCTCGCCATCGCTGCAGGTACAGCACACACACACCTCGCCATCGCTGCAGGTACAGCACACACACACCTCGCCATCGCTGCAGGTACAGCACACACACACCTCGCCATCGCTGCAGGTACAGCACACACACACCTCGCCATCGCTGCAGGTACAGCACACACACACCTCGCCATCGCTGCAGGTACAGCACACACACACCTCGCCATCGCTGCAGGTACAGCACACACACACCTCGCCATCGCTGCAGGTACAGCACACACACACCTCGCCATCGCTGCAGGTACAGCACACACACACCTCGCCATCGCTGCAGGTACAGCACACACACACCTCGCCATCGCTGCAGGTACAGCACACACACACCTCGCCATCGCTGCAGGTACAGCACACACACACCTCGCCATCGCTGCAGGTACAGCACACACACACCTCGCCATCGCTGCAGGTACAGCACACACACACCTCGCCATCGCTGCAGGTACAGCACACACACACCTCGCCATCGCTGCAGGTACAGCACACACACACCATCGCTGCAGGTACAGCACACACACACCTTCGCTGCAGGTACAGCACACACACACCTCGCCATCGCTGCAGGTACAGCACACACACATCTCGCCATCGCTACAGGCACAGCACACACACACCTCGCCATCGCTGCAGGTACAGCACACACACACCTTCGCTGCAGGTACAGCACACACACACCTTCGCTGCAGGTACAGCACACACACACCTCCCCATCGCTACAGGTACAGCACACACACACCTTCGCTGCAGGTACAGCACACACACACCTCGCCATCGCTGCAGGTACAGCACACACACACCTCGCCATCGCTGCAGGTACAGCACACACACACCTCGCCATCGCTGCAGGTACAGCACACACACATCTCGCCATCGCTACAGGCACAGCACACACACACCTCGCCATCGCTGCAGGTACAGCACACACACACCTTCGCTGCAGGTACAGCACACACACACCTCGCCATCGCTGCAGGTACAGCACACACACACCTCGCCATCGCTGCAGGTACAGCACACACACACCTCGCCATCGCTGCAGGTACAGCACACACACACCTCGCCATCGCTGCAGGTACAGCACACACACACCTTCGCTGCAGGTACAGCACACACACACCTCGCCATCGCTACAGGTACAGCACACACACACCTCGCCATCGCTGCAGGTACAGCACACACACACCTTCGCTGCAGGTACAGCACACACACACCTCGCCATCGCTGCAGGTACAGCACACACACACCTCGCCATCGCTGCAGGTACAGCACACACACATCTCGCCATCGCTACAGGCACAGCACACACACACCTCGCCATCGCTGCAGGTACAGCACACACACACCTTCGCTGCAGGTACAGCACACACACACCTCGCCATCGCTGCAGGTACAGCACACACACACCTTCGCTGCAGGTACAGCACACACACACCTCGCCATCGCTGCAGGTACAGCACACACACACCTCGCCATCGCTGCAGGTACAGCACACACACACCTCGCCATCGCTGCAGGTACAGCACACACACACCTCGCCATCGCTGCAGGTACAGCACACACACACCTTCGCTGCAGGTACAGCACACACACACCTTCGCTGCAGGTACAGCACACACACACCTCGCATACACATCACGGCTGATCTTAGAGAACGCTACTCGTCGGTCGCTGTGTTTCTGTGCTCTGCAAGCGCTCACGGAGGGTTAAACACATGAGCAGAGAGAGAGACGCTAGACAAAAGGGAAATAGAATAACGCAGAGAGAAAGATGTCTGTTTGAACATAAGCCTGGAGGAGCACTACACACACACACACACACACACACACACACGCTCATGCACAAGTGATTCATGTTATAACTGACAGAGAAATGAAGAGGAACAGACAGATTTTCACCCTCTGCTGCTCATGATTCAGTGTTTTGCTGGAGCGTACACACACACACACACACACACACACACATGACTAAAATCATGTTCTATAAAGTATTTCATGCTGTTTATTGTATAGATTTTAAATTCTATGTATCTTATACTTTATGCTTATGCTGCAATACCAAGCTCTAGTAAATATAAATTTAACACAGAAATATTACAACATGTTTCCACACGAGCACAAACGTACACATTTACCACAGATATTTGACTAAACGAACGTTCTGGCTCAGTGACTGTTGGTTGATTTGATTTGAACAGAATAATAATTGAAAGCACATGTTGTTTCTCAGTTTCACGTGCTCATGATAGCACACACACACACACACACACACACACACACTAATGCAGCCTGACATGCTGATGACAGAACGCTCTTGTATAACTGGGACATTTGTATGCGTGTGTGTCCTTCATGTGCTTAAAGGCCACTTTACAGGATTTCCATCTATAATCAAAACTGATTTCAATTGCTTGACATTAAATTAATATGTATTCAGATTCTGCTGGTTTGTGGGTATGGAGTGCAAATGCGCCACTTTCCCTTCACTTGTTCATTTGAAATGGTCCTACAGTGTGACTGATGATTTTTAAAGTATGAATATTCAATGTACTCTCCGTTTAAAACACATGTATTATCATAAGAACTGTTTTATGATGATATAAAAGAATGAGCACACTAGCATGTATATCACACACTGCAGGACATGTCAGCTTTCCCAACGTATATCACGTCAACTAACCAATTATTGCTCGGCTATGTGTGCAGATGTTATATAACACAGATCATCCATTCATATGCAAGTTTATATAATCTTGGATATTCCAGCATTTCCCAAGAGCTCAGAATCTCTTTAGGTTTGTATCTGAATATTTACAGTGAGGCTTATACAATATACTTATATAACACATTAAGACACTGATATCAGGATCTGCCTACATGACCATATTATTAACTGATAAGGCAATACATTTAATAAATTATGCAGAAGACTGTAAATGAAACATTTCAAACTGGTATAGTTTGTATGTAAATAATAAGTCATTTCTGTGCCATCACAGCTATTAAAAAACCCAAAGTCGACATATTATATTTAAAATAAAAAAATTAAACTCTTCTTTTAACTGCATGTATAGAAGTATGATGTATAGAAGTGTTCACGTAAATCTTTGGCCTAACTAAAGCTCTGAGGAATTGACAATATTCATTACAGTGTAAAGCGCAGTGGAGCAACTCTTCGTTTTGAACATTACGATAGAGACCAGAGACCGGACGAGGGCAGAGAACTGAACGGGCTTCATTACGCCGCTCAATATGACAGTGTTTCTTTCTTCCAGTGTGTTTGTGGCCTTTTCACATTACTAATCACAACTGTGTGTTTCAACTAGTCCACGGGTCAGTAACCTATGGTACACGTGCAACAGCTTTGACTAAGATATTCGACTAAGTAAACCCAGAAAGCAATTTTGCATTTAAAAGGCGTCCAAACACAGCCTGACGTCTAGGCTAAAACAAGGCAACATTTGGGCTGTCAGTGAACATTTAATTGACGTTTAACCCTCTGGGTTCCTTCGGCCCAAATGGACCTGAAGCATTTACATTTTTTTTTTTTTTAAATCATAGCTTTATCGGAATGGTCCGAAATTTGGTGACTTTGTTGGTACTTGGCATATGAACACCCAAAAAAATCGGGGACAGGATTTGAATAGTCTTAGTGGTTGTAAAAAAAATAGTCACACTCAGGACCTTCGGGTCCAAATGGACCCGCATAGGAAATGAATGGAAAATTGGCAAAAATGTGAAAATACAGAGTTATTTTGTGCGTACAATCTACAAATCAGCCACGATCCAGAAAAAAAGCACACAACAGTGAAGGGGTGAATCTATAAAACATCAAGAGTGCAAAACAGACACATCCACGCACACACACACAAACACACTTTTATACACATACACACTAATAAATTCAGATTACATATGGGGTTTGAATTTTTAAAATGCTTAGTTTGTCCTCCAGATGGCATCCATCTCATTTCAAAAATTGCTTTCATGAGGCCTAGGCTTGACTCGAAAATGAAATACAGCTTTAAAAAAAATAAAAAAAAATACATATTTTTTTTAAAATTACTATTATATTCAATGGGGGAAAATGGGTCATAATTATTGCATTAATATTAATTATAAATCATTTTTATTTTTGAAATTATCTCAAAACACCAAAAAAGAAAAGAAAAAATATTATAAAAAACAAGTAAAAAAAAAAAAGATGATTTTTTTAAATAAATATTAATCCCACCCTTCCGGCCCATTTGGACCCGAAGGTCCTGAGTGTGACTCTGAAATGAAGGACCCCAGAGGGTTAACCATCGCCCAAGAATAGACTAGTCCTCAATTAGATAATATGTAAAATAAATGAAACCAAACGTCTTGTAATAACTGTTGACTTTGCTTACATGACGGAATATCATACATCTTGCAAGTTATTTTGGCAATAATGACATGTAACCAAATTCAAGGTTATTTTGGCCAGAAGTGTGTTACTCATAGCCGGACTATATCGGGTCTATAGTTAATCTACTCATAGCCGGACTATATCGGGTCTATAGTTAACCTACTCATAGCCGGACTATATCGGGTCTATAGTTAACCTACTCATAGCCGGACTATATCGGGTTTATAGTTAACCTAGACGGAGAAATGACGGCTATTGCATGCTGGGTAAAGAGTCCTGTTAAACACAGCGACGGTGATGTGTAGTGCGGTTCAGGGAAACAGACATTGGAAATCTGTTATTCAAAGTAAATTTAAACCTGAAAACAAACTAACTTTTTTGTTTTGACAAATGTAAAAAAAAAAATTATGGAAAATTACTTTTTCTAATAATACGCAAATAAGCAAGATTGTGATTGATCAAGTAATGTTCGATCATCAGGTTTCAATAGTAAAGTGTGTTAATCTTTCAATTAAGCCGTTATGAACTTTTAAAACATGTCTGTGTCATGTTTTTCATGACAAAAAGGTTGCCGACCCCTGAAATGAAAAAGAACCCAAAAAAATATGAATGAGACCGTGTGACGGGAAACGGCATTTGTTCACCTTCAAACCAGTGAAATCTGTTGTGGCAACTGGGAAGGGCTGTGAAGTTGCTACTATATTGTGGTATATTGTTGCACGATTAAAAGCGGAATGCTGGCAAGATGGGCTTTCTATAAAACATGGTTGGCTATGCAGTTGAAATGAGTATTTTAAACTGGTTCTACATGACTAAAGAAAACTGTGGCGTTCCCTTTCACCAAAAACGTCGGGAAACTTCAGAACCCATAATGCACTGGGGGAAATATAATCTGCCTTGAAGCTGTCGAAAGACGAAAAAAATGGGGATATCTGAGTGCAGGTAACATGGAGAAAAAGCACACATTGTTAATTTACGTACACTACAGACACTGTAACAATACACAGCTTAAACAACATGACATGTAGTCTCGTAATGTATGTTCGCTTGGATTGACTTCTGCCTTTTTGCCAGAAGTATCACCTATTGTTTTGACTCTAGAAATGTGTGCGTTTGCCTGAAAAATACAGTTCTTCTAGCCTGATTGAAGCTAAAGAAGAAGCATATGCCATCTTGATCATCCGTCTTGCCCCTTTAGGTAGGAGCCGTATTTGCATATCTAGAGAAATAGCTGCCCGGGGACATCGCCAATACGGTGCCGAGTGCACTCGCCTCAAAGGAACTTAGATACACAACCGAGTGTGGATACCGTGGAGTGTATCCTTCATGTGTATTTGTGCTTCGTGTGCATGATCTTCGCATCACTCGAGCGGTTCCTTCTTCTCCTCTCTTTCAATGTTTTTCCGCTCTTCTACTACACCCGCTTCTTTGGCTTTCTGCTTCAGCTCTCTTTGATACTTGGCGTTGATTGCTGCATACGCACACCCGTACACAGCTGCCGCCAACATCATCAAGCACACGATGCCACACACCACTCCTGTGATGACCACGGTGGCGATGGCGTGCCGGTAGTTGGCAGGCCGGGGTCTTTGCTTGGGCTCACACTCGGGCAGAATCCCCTCTCCCGGCGGGCTGAAGTCGCTCCCGGACGGGGCTCGAGGGCTCGGGTGAAGCGGTCCGCTGAGCGTGCGGTGCTTGCCGTCCAGGTAGTGGATGTTGGCGAACAGGTAGCTGTAGCTGGTGATCATGCAGGAGTGGAAAAGCTCGTAGGGAATGTGCCGGAGGTCTCGCTCCAGCATGAGCTGAGGCTGGACGCACGTGATGCTGTCCACCACTCCACCTAAGAAAACAAAGAGATGATAATGGTGGAGAATGCGGGTCATCTTCACTATGTGTAAAGCTCAGGGCTGCTAAGCAGAACATCCCTGTGAGGAGCGAGCCGTGAGCTATCGACACTGGACAAGACAGTGTAGGCTTGAGTGGAATTTTCCCTGTAATATATTCATGTTCAAAATTAATTTCCACCAGTCCAGTCGTGAGCTAATAAGTACATACATGATTTGATTATGTGTGATGCTTGTTTTAAAGAGAAAAGGTTTATTTGTAGAATCATTGCCAGTAATTATATAAATGTATAGAGCTCTGCTTATTGCATAAATTTTTTTTCCAATTGTTTTAATGACTGAAGATGTAAATGTTTGTGCGTCGTTTTGCGTGATTAGTATTGTGCCCTGCCGAGGGAGTACGAACCAGGGTTGGATATTAATGGAGGCTTGGGCCAAGCAAATTGAACAAAAATGCCCCCAAAATTCAAGATAAGGGTTCAAATGGAGGGATTATTGTCATAATTTTGCTGCCGTACCCAGATGTTTAGTTTTATAATTTATACATTTATGTTGGCTATTACATTGAACATTATGCAATTGCTGTGTAAATACATGTACGCCACCGGTGAGCAGCATGAAATATACTGTGTGAATAAATAATTTACTTTAGGTTTACTCTGAGGTTGATATATAAAAAAATGAGCTTTCAGTAAGATTTTGATTAGGCGCAGTACCAAACATTTCCACTAGATGAAATTCCCATTCGTTTCCAATGCGATTATTTTTTACCATGAAGAATACAAGTATCTCTATTTTTTCAGGACCATTGAACCTTTTTGAATCATGTCAATGATATTTTTTGTGTTCACATAGCAAGTGCTAAAACCTTCGCCAAGTTTTGTAAATACGTTTTGTTGGTAAATACGGTCAATTGGTTAAGTATTTAACTTAAAAGACAAGATACTCTTAATAAAGTAATTATAAAAACTGCCCTTACAAAGATATATAAAAAAAATGTCCCTGGAATCAGTTCCAGGGGCAAATATTAAGCCTTATATTAAGTAAATTTCTGACCCTAATATTTACGCAATAAATAAGAGCAAAACCCGGACAGGGTGATCAGGACTCTGATGTGAAGCAGCTTCAGGCTGTCGAAAGGCCAAAAGTACAAAACTCACAACTGACCTGATGCAAATAAAAATACATAAAGGCTTTTTCTTACTGACTAACCTAAACAAACCATGTTCAGCAAAAATAAATAAATGAGTAAATAAACTGCAGGCCACCCCATGCTCCTAGCAATAGCAGTTCAAAAGAGACTGATGCAAAAACTTGTTCCATGGTCTGTTGACTAAAGGGCAAATCCATGAAGCTCTAACAGGTGTGGCTCAAGTCCGGAGCAGCTGCATTAAACTGTGTGTCAGATGATCTACCAATCCCATTGTGAGATACGCCAAGCAATTAACTCATCCACACCTACCTAAAAAAGAATCGCACTTGCTGAGTGCAAAACAGGGCGCTCAAGATAAACCTCACAAAGAGTATAACATTAGCTTTATTTTCTGTGATAGGAAATCAGAAATTATTCTGACTTTTTAGCGTGGGTTGACAATTTAGGGTGGAATACTATTAGGTGAAAATTTTAGCACAATGTAGAAAGATTCTTACCTGAATTAATTTCAAAGACGGGACATTTAGCTATGTTTGATTGTTTTTGTTTTGTTATTTTGAAATGAAGACTCTATTGTGGATTTGAGGGTTTAGTTACCTTTGAAAGCAAACATCTCCAACCATAGTTTGAGTCCTATCATATGACAGTCACATCTCCAAGGATTGCCCTTCAGTTGCAGAACTTTCAGATTTCCCAGAGCCTCCAGGTGTATACGGTCCAGCTTAGTCAGCCGATTGTAATGGAGAGACAGATGGGTAAGATAGTGGAAACTATCAGCAAGAGCTCCAGGTAGTCCACTGATGGTGTTATAGGACAGGTCCAATATGGTTAGATTTCTTACTGAAACCAGAAGACGCCGGTCCAGTTCCCGGATAGAGTTATTGGCCAGGCTGAGGACCTTCAAGCTTCTGAGTCCCAGAAGGGCACTGGTGGAAAGCATTGTGATTGAATTGTTGGCCAGGTCCAGAATTTGAAGTTGTGGCGTCTCTCGAAAGGACATGGAGCCCAGGCCTCGGAGACGGTTGTTTTGGAGATACAGCTCCAGGGTGTCTTGATTGAGTTGACGTGGAACATCATAAAGTCCTCGTCCCCGGCAGTCCACCACTTTGGTGTGAGTGTCACACAAGCACTCCTTGGGGCAAGAGGAGGCTGTCTGGAGTAATAACAGGCTGGATAATGCAAAGACCACACCTGGTGAAGACATAGAGAAATGGGCCGAGTTACCATTGCATTCATTTGGCCTCACACAAATAGTATATTAACTACGATGACACAATCATCATAGATCAGGGGTGCCCAATCCTGCTCCTGGCGATCGACTGTCCTGCACAGTTCATCTCCAACCCTAATCAAACACACCTGCCTTTAATTTTCAAGTGATCCTGCCGTGCTCTGAAGACCTTAATTGGTTGCTTCAGGTGTGTTTGATTAGGGTTGGAGATGAACTGTGCAGGACAGTCGATCGCCAGGAGCAGGATTGGGCACCCCTGTCATAGATAAACCAGTCAAAAGTAGTCTCTAACAATTCAAATTAAAAAACTAAATGACCCAATGCGTTCTGCTACCCGTTGTTCTTTATATAGCTAGTAACCTATAGTGTACTATGTAGTCTGGTTTTCAAGCACTTGTAATCTGGATTTGGTCGTCTATGATATATGTAAAGTTGGATATATACCTGCTTTACCTGCATATATACCCTCACGTAAAACAATATATAATATATAGCAAAGTTTGGCTTCGTGATTGTTTATATCATTGCAAAATGTAAACTATATTATTGCACAGCTCTCTATATAAAGTTTCATATATAAGTATATCCAGCTTTACTGCATACATACATGCAATATTTCTCAACTGCTTGATTGTTTATTGTAATAATATTTTAGACATGGATAGTATGTGATTGCATGTCATAATAGGTCGAGGTAAGAGCAAGGTTTATTTATATAGCACATTTGCAACAACACGAATGCTGACCAAAGTCCTGCACATCAGACATAATGCAAAATATGACCAAATAATAACATAACTCAGAAAGTTTCCATTCAAGATTTTGTTTCACATTGAG
Organism: Rhinichthys klamathensis goyatoka; assembly: GCF_029890125.1. NCBI lineage: Eukaryota > Metazoa > Chordata > Actinopteri > Cypriniformes > Leuciscidae > Rhinichthys > Rhinichthys klamathensis. The sequence goes on along the minus strand of NW_026607054.1, from coordinate 864,115 downwards.
AGACTGGTTTGTGACAGGAGACTTGAATGATGCATGCAATATTTAGATTGCTTCTCATCACATTCACCTGTCCATAGCTCCTTGGTCAAAAACCATGCTGAGACCAGTCAGAAGGAGTCTTCCTTTAGGATAGAGCTTAATTTGCTCCCAATGACAGCTTCGCCTCTCAGGCGAGCACGGTCTGGGCGTTTTTGCCACTGTTTCAGTCAAACCTTAGGTTGATGCGTTGTCTTTTTCAGTGGCTCTTTCTGGGCCCACTCCCTGTTACTTGTATCACACGACGAGACCCACATGAATTCAATGTCCCTCATTTATGTGGCACTGTGTAACTGTGGCTCGAGTTTGAGGGAAGAAACTGTTTTACCAAGAGTTCGCCTTGCTCCAAGTGTTCCTGTGCAGTTGACATGACAGATGCGTCTTTGACAAGCTTGGGCTCCTGTGCGACTGACATTGAGGCATAAGCCTCATGGCACATACATTGCCAGGAACTTTTGGCTATGTTCTTTGGTCTCAAGGCTTTTCACGCAGGGATTTCACATATTGACCAAGCGGCAACCTTCCTTTCTCTCTTGAATCCAACACTGAAGTGACTTCAACTGCAGTTCATCCACTGGCCACTAGAGGCCGGCTGCAGAAGAGATTCAATCCCATAGACCCGCATGTTAATATGCCCAACTTTACAGCAGAAAAAAAGATGTTTACAGTCTAGTACCAAAAGTAGTTTTGGTCTATATAGCTAATTTTGCTCTTCACTAAAACTGAGGAGGGGTGAATTTTTTTCATAACTCATCTGTTTAAATTATATTAAGCCTTAAAGTTCTGCATAATTAAGGGCGTGTACACTTGAGTGACAGGTGGATTGCCTCTGATGTCACTGCTAGCCGTTTGTCTGTTAGCGTCACGTCACCTCAGCTAATCCGCCTCGCTGCCCATTTTCGTTTATCCGGGAGCGACGCTGCCAAGATGGCGACTCTGGCTCTTCAGAAACACTACGGGTGACGTCACGGACACTACGCCCATACTTTTTTACAGTCTATGATACTGAGATGGGCTGATATAGCCAGGCACCAGTCACTGGGAGGTGTGGTGTGTGCCGGGAATGGAGGCTCCATCTTCATCCCAATCTAAAAAGAAAGAGTAAATCTTGTTGATTGCGCAGATGTGGCCCAATCTGCTGTAGTTTCCAAACTTGGTACCCTACTGACCCTGCTCTCGCAGGCTTGCGGGATGATGAGGTGCAAGCTCAATGTGTGGCTCACAATTGAGAGTACCTCTGTAATTTCCACAATGGCGCATGCACAGATCTCCTGTTCCATCAAGAGTGTTCAGAAACAGTTCTATCTATATCCAGGCTCAAAGTCTATGTTGAGGCAGTGGCAGCCGGTCATAAGGCTAGGTCCATTTCGACCAGCACACTTCCCAGTTGGGCTGTAGATCCCACACACAAAGGGCAATGGGCCAACCAGCTATTTGCTTGTTGTAGAGTCTGCTCAAAGCGATTGGATGTTTTCAAACAAAGTCGTGTTGGGTTGTGAAGGCCTTTGATAGCTCGAGGCAAACTCCACAAGAAGTATGGAGCGCTCCGGCACGTCTAAAGGTGTATCCTTGGGGACATTTGCTTGCCTCTCGTATGCTTTTGCCAGAGTTAACTCTCTGGATGATTCCCCCCGAGTTCTTTATCTGAGAAAGGATTGTTTCATTGCACTACATATATAAGTTACATACTGTAGAACATATTTTAATAACTTAAAGTAAATAACACTATAGGGATGTTACCAATCAAATAAATTAAGCATCAACAAAATCCCTCTTTACGCTGCAGAGCTGCATCTGGAGTGGACTTTAAATGCATTTCCTCAGACTTTTAAATGCAGCTCAGAGGTGGAAGGAGGGCGTTTACACTACAATTACAAGTGCATAAACAATGTTTTGAAAATAATGTTTAAAAAAAAAATAGAAATATGAAATTTTGGAAAAAATCAAATGATATGCACTCTGTATACAAACTTTGGCAGCAGTGGTGTCTCTCCAACAATGCTGGGATGTAAGACATCTGAGTCCGTGTTTGTCAAGCACCACAGCGAGACGTCGGTGGACAGTTTGCTCTGTTTGCGCACTTTAATCTTGTGTTCTGCTGCCCTTCTTACACAGATAGAAGCAGTGTTTGGACTGGATCTGTTTTCTAACCTGAAGGGTTGCTAAATTAAAGGCACAGACGTCAGACTAATGAGAACAGGGATGTCTTCCCTCCATATTTTCAACCATGTTGAATGTTTATTTTTGTAGTTTGAAAAGCAAATTAGGAGCCTCTTAAAATGTTAAATGTTGATGGGCTCAAATGGAAAAGTAAAGGAACTAAATGTACAGTAATACCGCATTATCGATTTGACTTCACTGGCTTTATAACTGAATCGACTTTGCTTTATACTTTATGAATTTCACATCAACATTACTGAACTGAATTGAATCATCATTGAACTGAATATTGACACTGAATAGACCAGTAACTCGAAGATCACCGGCCGTTTAATGTTTGAGTTTATCGCTGTGGCGTGAGCTCACCTGTCATGGTTTCTAGCGGTTCCTCCGGTCAGCGTGTCCAGGGTTAGTCCAGCATGTCTGATCAGAGTAAAGCTCACAATCCCAGAAATAAGAACTTGTGTTACTGGACGACAGTCATTTTCTTCTCCTGTGCCTCTTTCTATCTCTCTTTCGTTCTCTGTGTATGTGCATGTATGCCAGAACCGTCATGTTTTGCTTGGTATCATCTTCACATCTATTGCCTCATACATAACCACACTCACATAAAAACACACTCTCATTGTCAAGGGCCGCTCTCTCTCTCTCTCTCTCTCTCTCTCGCTCACACACGCGCACACACACACGCACACACACAATGTTCTGTTGAACTACTCTGACATCACTGAGTGTCCGCAGGCAGAGAACTGGCAGAGCGTGCCCTAGCATTTCTCTCGTTTCCTCACACACACACACACACACACGCGCGCGCACATGCCTGAAGCTCCTTCACCAGCTCACGCGGTGTTGCTCACATGCACACTGCCTTCAGAAAGCACTGACCTCCTTTGCATTTCCAAACGCTATGCGATGGGCATTATCCTTGAGAAGCATCACAGCCTTCAGTGTGTGTGCTCTTCACTCGCTGTTTCAACTGAAGAACACACACTCTGGTCTAAAGAGCTCAACTGATGATCGTTTCACATCACTCTTGTGTTTGTATGATCACACACACACACACGGGCCCCAAACATTCAAGTTAACCAGAAAACTAACAGCAGAACATCACTGGCCAGTGTGGAACCTCACGACAGCCCGGCGAATAAAAATGCTGTATGATTTACATTGAAACTAAGTTCACTCAGAACTTGCTAGTAAATTTCATAAATAATTACTTGCTTTAATTTACAGATGGATATTTATATAGAGATTGATTGGTATTTTATTTTAGGTTCCCTGCTTTGTAAATCTCTCTCTCACTCCTTTTCAAACTGACCTTTCCACTTCACACACACACACACACACACACACACACTCTAAACTACACTTGATCTGTCTGATATAAGCTCTGGTGTATTTATAGATATCACTGTAGAGGCAGATCTGACAACATTTGTGCTATTACTGTTACATTGACATTTGCATTAGTTGTGCAAGTGGAAATTGTGTGTGTGTGTGTGTGTGTGTGTGTGTGTGTGTGTGTGTGTGCGTGTGTGTGTGTGTGTGTGCGTGTGTGTGCGTGTGTGTCAGCGTCTCTGCGTGTGTGTGTCTGCGTCTCTGCGTGTGTGTGTGTGTGTGTGCGTGTGTGTCTTGTCTGCGTCTCTGCGTGTGTGTGTGTGTCTGTGTGTGTGTGTGTGTGTGTGTGTGAGACTGCTCTCCTTATGGAGAATCTTACACTCATGTTTTGAACGTGATAATGACTAAAACACATGGGCCATTTTGAAGGAGTCAGGAATTGAATTGAATGTATTTTATAATGTTACCTGAGGTCTACTATAAATGCTGTTCGGTCGAAGGCTTGATTTTGCCAATGCATAAACAGAAATAAATACTTTGCAACAGAATGGCTGCCTTCGCGAGTCCTTGCATAACAAAACCATCATATATGACAGATCCGGCTTCAGAATGAACATGTTTACTTGAGTTTGAGTTGGGCTTGTTCTCTTGAGCTGGAGCGGGGCTTTAGTGACTGTGGAGGGAATCAGGAAAAGCAGCTGATTGAAGACAGGACCTGCGGGCGTCTGCTAGAGAGATGAAGACAACTTTCACCTCATCATGATAGAACAAAGAATGGCTTCAGCAAAGAAAGATGAGTGTCTCAGCCATGACCCCTTTAAAGGGCACTTCTTATACAAAGTCCACTTTTACAATGTGTGTTGGCAGTGTGTGAACACAATCACCCTACAATGATAAAAATCCACCCTCTCCTTTTATTTTAATAAATAAAAAGCTTGGGAAGGCTGTCGAGGCTGACCTGTCAGTCAAAACCATGGTGGTCTCTGTGACTGCACAGCTCACTGCTGGTCTGAAGAAGATCGACCAAAGCCCTCTAGCTGGCAGGTTTAAGGTCTGTTCACCCTGTTCCATCGCCTCATGTGGCCCTGAAAGCTGTGTGACATCCCCTCTCAGCAGTCCTGAAGATGGATGCTAAGGCAAACAATTACATCCGGAAGTGGCTAGGCCTTCCCCGATGCCTGTCAAGGGCAGCTCTATTCGGAAGGAACAGCTTGAGACTTCTGCTGAAAACCATCAGCTTGGGCTATAAACTGGAGAAGGTGAGATTGCTGTTCGAACTAAAAGATTCACCTGGCCCAGTGGTACAGAGTGCCAAAGTCCAAGTCAGAACAGGAATAAGATGGGACTCATCACATAAGGCCATAACCCGACTAAAACACCAGGAGGTCGTAGGGGCGGTGCAATATGGCACGGCAGGTTTTGGATGGCGAACACCACCCAAGCCATGGTCCAAAGCCTCAAGGGAGGAAAGGGAACAGCTCGTGATTTCGGAAGTCAGGAGGGGGGAAGAGGAGGGCTACAGGGTCATGGCAGTGACCCAATCCCAGCAAGGCAGAGGGACCACCTGGGAGGCTGTCACCGACAGTTCCATCACGTGGTCTGATCTATGGAAGTTGCTCTAAGCAAGGCTAAGTTTCTTGATCAGAGCCACGTATGACACTCTCCCAAGCCCCCAAAATCTGCACCGCTGGTCCGGCACAGAGGAGCCCTGCCAGCTCTGCGGCCACCAACGCCCCAGCCTCCAGCACATCCTCTCAAGCTGCAAGACTGCGCTGACCCAGGGACGCTACGGGTCACGACAGAGTCCTGCGAAAGCTGGCAGAAGCCATCGAAGCACACAGGCTCGAAGTGAACCATACCAACCCACCAACATCACACCCCCCCTTCCAGTTTGTTAGACAAGGGGGAGACAGTAGCACAGTAAGAGAGAGGTCCTTGCTGACACCTGGGCCCTTAGAGCTGACCTGGATCCCCAGTTGAAGTTCCCTCAGGAGATCGCCATAACCTCCCTCCGGCCAGACATCGTGATTTGCTCCATCGTCACAAACACAGTCGTTATGGCCGAACTGACCGTGCCATGGGAGGATGGGCTGGAGGCTGCCTTTGAAAGGACAAAGGAGAGGTACGCTGACCTGGCAGCTGCATGCGCACAAGCTGGGTGGAGAGCATACACCTACCCAGTGGAAGTTGGTTTCAGGGGCTTCACTGGAACCTCCATCCAGCAACTCCTTAACACCCTTGGCATCAGAGGTGCCAAGCTGGAGAGAGTCCTCAAGGAGCTGGCAGAGGAGGCAGAGCAAGGGAGCTTTTGGCTCTGGCTCCGTAGAAAGGACAAGGCTTGGGGGAAAGACGAATCCTAAGGCTGGCTGCAGGGGCCTTTCCGGGATTAAAGGAGCGAAACATCCGTGAAGGGTGGCTCCCGGCTGACGACCCTGCAGCCAGAACAAAAGGCACTGGCGGAAGTGCGGTCTCAGGTGGTCTCACCTGTGCATACAACTAATCCCCATTAACAAAGCAGTCTCATTAAACATGGCGTTTTGATTCTCTGAGCAGTGACATCATCCTGCTCAGGCCCATGCCATAGTTACCGCCCCAGCGAGCTGTACGCTATCCGCCATTTTGTCCGCACTCGCAGCTGTAGTGACAATGTATCGTAAGCAATGCGGTGTTCTGTTGTTGGGTGTAAGAGTGATCATTCTTCCTCTTCTCTCGTCCTCCCAGCCACTGAGGACACAGCGCTTTAGCTTTAGTTTTGAAGGTAATGCGTCGCAAAATATACATACATTTTACGTTTATGTCTGCGCAAATCATTTCACTCCAGACAGCTTTGTGAACGAGGGTCAATTCAAAGGGACAATACGAAACAAAGTCTCCGGAGAGACTGGTCACGGCAGTAATGAAAGGGAGAGCGCACTTTATTACACTTCATAGCAGTTGTTTTACGGATATAAAGTTTACCAGTTTATTAAGCTCCCCCTGAAAAGCCATATAGTCTGTATTGTTTACTGTTAGTTGTAACTAGTGTTTTTGTGTACTTCACTGCGTATGTTGATGATAATGAAAGGGAGAGAGAGAGAGTTTATGGATAAGACTTTAAAACTGATCAGTAAAGCTTTGGCTCGGGGTTCGCTACTGCAGGCTTGTACTGAAGAAAAGAAAGATGACAACATAGTTTTTGCTCACCCTCAAAAAGTGCCAATTTTAACATGCTATAAAAAATGATCTGTGGGGTATTTTGTAAAACTTCACACACACACAGGAGCATTATACCACCCCTTTAAACATATACACACTCTTCTTGTTAAAGCTGATAGATGTAACTTTTTTTTTGTTTTGTTTTTTGTTCTGTAGACAACTATAACTTATAACTAAGTTATCCATGATAAGTGTAAACCCTGAGTGTGTGGCGTTTGCTGTGAACACGTGTGTGTGTGTGTGTGTGTGTGTGTGCTAAGCGGTGATGTTAGACACGACTCTGAGCTGTACACACAAACGGCTTATTGATTTTATAAAGCGGTTACTGCATATATCTGGCAGGGTTTCATAAAGTAAACACAGAACGGCAAACATTTAATAATTTATTTATAAGAAATAATAATCTTTCTGCCAAGCAGTGTAGTTCTCCGTGAATGTTCAGCACAGTACTGAGGTCAGGTGTGTGTTCACTGAGAACCTTACAACAACTTCAAATGCGTTTCAGCCTATCATTACCAGAACGATCTGTTTTATAAATATTTAATTCTCGAAAGTTCACTGACAACTGGCTATGGTTTGTTTCATTGTTTCAACAGCTGTGGGTATTCAGATGAAACTAGAGTTCTTCCAGAGGAAGTTCTGGACTGCCAGCAGACAGGTAACACACACACGCACGCATGCACACACACGCACGCATGCACACACACGCACGCGCATGCACGCGAGCGCACACTCAGACACGTGCACACACTCACACACGCACGCACACACACGCACGCACTCACACACACGCACGCACACACTCACACACGCACTCACCTACACACACACGCACTCACGCACACTCACACACGCACTCACACTCACACGCACTCACACGCACTCACACACACGCACGCACTCACACACACTCACACACGCACGCACTCACACACACTCACACACGCACATACGCACGCACACTCACACGCACTCACACACACGCACGCACGCACTCACACACACTCACACACGCACATACGCACGCACACTCACACGCACTCACACACACTCACACACTCACGCACACACACGCACGCACTCACGCACACTCACACACGCACACGCACGCACACTCACACACACTCACACACGCACGCTCACACACGCACGCGCACACTCACGCACACGCACATTCACGCACACGCACATTCGCACGCACACTCACATACGCACGCACACTCACACGCACTCACACACACGCACGCACGCACTCACACACTCACACACGCACTCACGCACACACACACACGCACTCACGCACACTCACACACGCACACACGCACTCACGCACACTCACACACGCACACTCACACACACGCACTCACACACACGCACTCACGCACTCACGCACACTCACACACGCACACACGCACACACGCACACAAACACACGCACTCACGCACACACACGCACTCACGCACACTCACACACGCACACTCACACACTCACACACACGCACACACGCACTCACACACTCACACACGCACTCACGCACACGCACACACGCACTCACGCACACTCACACACGCACACTCACACGCACTCACACACACGCACACACGCACTCACACACACTCACACACGCACTCACGCACACACACACACGCACTCACGCACACTCACACACGCACACTCACACACACGCACTCACACACACTCACACACGCACTCACGCACACTCACACATGCACACACGCACACACACACACACGCACTCACGCACACACGCACACTCACACACGCACACACGCACTCACGCACACACGCACACACACACTCACGCACACACGCACTCACCCACACACACACACGCACTCACGCACACTCACACACGCACACACACACACGCACTCGCGCACACACGCACACACACACACGCACTCACGCACTCACACACACGCACTCACACACACTCGCACACGCACTCACGCACACTCACACACGCACTCACGCACACACACACACGCACTCACGCACACTCACACACGCACGCACACACGCACTCACGCACACTCACACACGCACACTCACACACGCACACTCACACACTCACACACACGCACTCACTGTAACGTTTTCCCACACTCTTTGTTTGGGGTTTTTATATGCTGGGGTGCCAGACAGGATTTCTGTCATTAATTAAAGTTCACTTTAAGGAAACGTACAAAGATCTTGTGCATCTGTCTTGTTCTGTCACAAAACCCGACACTTAATGAGATAAAGATTATACACGCATACTCAATACAATAATACCCATAATAATCACTCTTAAATAGACCACCAACCATTCAATACGACAGGACACATAGAACTGCGTTCAAAGATGTATATTCAGCACAGCAGTGAAAGTGAAAAAACAAAAAACAGTTCATAAATTGTCCATCAGTAATCCCCACAGTAATCCACAGCAAAAATAGTTCACATAGTCAGTAGGAGGAAAAAAAGAATAAAATTCCCCACTCAAAAACAGTCAAAGTTAAGTCAGGTCATGTCATGTCAGCGCTGGCTAAATTGTACTCACGACTCCTTTTCCCCTTAAGAGTCTGGTCCACATTTTCCCTGGCTTCTCAGACGTGAAGATATAGGCTCTAGGCTCCTCATCCGTCAATCCAGTTCATGTTTTGGAATTAGGCTACTCACTCGTTCGGTTTCCTCTGCAGTATCTCAACGACAATCAGCAGGTCACACAACGATGAGGATAATTTCCTGTTAGTAATCCATAACGCGATCTGCTTAGCACGCACGCCGACGATACACACTCTTACCGCGGATAAAACAAATAACAGCCGCGGGAGTCTTCTGAGGAGCTCCGCGAGGTACTCACTGCATCTCGATAGCCGGCGCCATGTTTTTATAAGCGATGCACGTCATCCAGATAACTAGGGGCTGGACTAAAGACAGCGCCATCTTGACTCGACACACAGGTTACAATGACTGTAGTTACATAAAGGTACGATGACTGTAGTTTCATAAATGATGGAGATGTTTTGATTTTTGTAAATAATGAGCTCAATGTTATGTACAGATGAATAATGAGGAAATAAATGTAGAACATTTAAATTACAATTTATTTATTTATTTCCTGATGACATCGTCACACTCCCCCCTCCTTAAGAAAAGCCGGCCATTAGGGTAAGGCGTCAAATCAGATGTCTTCAAATGTCTTTCTCAGTAAATCCAAGAAACTCCTCCTCATCACTGTCCTCCTTAAAGATTTCTAGTAATGGACGATGTTGTGCTTCAAGTTCCTGTGCAGAGGGAAAGCAGGGTTTAAGCCTGGAGACGTGTACCACTCTTAAGTCTTCTCCAGTGTCCTCCAGGACAATTTCATAGTTCAGAGGTCCTAATTTCCGAACTATCCTGTAGGGCCCTTGCCATTTTGGAGCAATTTTTGCTGAAAAAAACTTAACTGCCTTGGAATAAGGGTGAGTGCGCATCCATACTCTGTCCTTCTCCTCAAACACCACTTCTCTACGATTTTTGTCATAGTTACGCTTTTGACGTTGACGAGCGGAAAGTAGTTTCTTCTCAACGTACTCCTTCATTAGATTTAATTCTGTCAATTTTCCATAGCAAGAATCATCAGGAGACACATTTCGTGGTTGTAAGAGCACATCCATGGGCCCTCTGAGTGAGCGATTGAGATTCAACTCTGCTGGGGTTACTCCTGTGGACTCATGGACAGCAGAATTAAGAGCAAACCTGAACTCTGGTAGGAGCTTGTCCCAATGTTTATGATTGTCACTGACGTAGGAGGCCACCATTGTTTTTAGTGTACGATTCACCCTTTCAGTGAGATTGGTCTGGGGATGGTATGCAGTTGTCATTTTGTGTCCGATGTTCCAATTTTTACAGAGCTCCTGGAACACAGAGGAGACAAACTGTGATCCTCGATCAGACAAGATGTAATCTGGAACTCCCCATCGGGTAAGAATTTCTCTGACAAGTATTTGTGAGACAGTCTCAGCGGTGGCTTTGCGCAGACTAAAAAGCTCAACCCAACGAGAATAATAATCCACAAAAACGATCAGATAAACATTCCCAGATGAGCTCCTGGGGAATGGACCCATCAGATCCACTCCCAGCATTTCCCATGGACGTTGTACAATAGTTTGTTGTAAGGTGCCGGGAAGTCGACGACATTCAGGCTTGTAACGCTGACAAATGGGACAGTTTTGTACAAACTCTTTGACATCTTGGTTTAAGTTAGGCCAGTACACCAAAGCTTGCAATCTTTTGAATGTTTTGAATCTGCCAAGATGACCAGCAAGAGGGTCTTCATGAAGAGACTGGAGTAGTTGATATCGGAGAGCTTTTGGTATGTAAACTTGATACACAATTTTGTGTGGAAACTGGACGACTCTGTAGACTTTATCCTCTAATATGGAAAATTTTGTAGAGGAATTGACAATGATTTCTCCTGATTCTACTATTTGTTCGTACAGATGGTGAATATCTGAATCCGTCTGCTGTACTTTCCAGATGTCATGATCAGTGATTGGCAGATCTTCTGTTTCCTCGGATTTCACCTTTGATCTCAAAGATAGAGCAGTGGAACAACTCAAAAGGCCCGGTTCATTAATGTCCACAGGGGCTCGGGACAAAGCATCAGGAACCGTATTATACTTCCCCTTCCTGTACTCCACTGTGAAGTTGAATTCCTGGAGTCGAAGAGCCCACCGAATTAGACGAGTGTTAGGTTTCTGTGTTTTGAACACCCACATCAAGGAAGAATGATCAGTGACGACCGTGAAGAATTTTCCTTCCAAGTAGTACCTCCATTTTTCAAGGGCCCACACGACTGCCAAACATTCTTGCTCGGTGGTCGTGTAATTTCTTTCTGCCGGATTTAAGGTACGACTGGCAAATGCCAGAACTTCCTCCGTGCCCAGTCCTGTTTGCTGCACAAGGACAGCTCCCAAGCCGACCTCACTTGCATCAGTGTAGATGACAAATGGCAGATTCAGATTAGGATGTCCCAACACAGGTGGAGACACAAGGAGCTGTTTTAGAGCTTGAAAAGAAAATTGACATTGCGAAGTCCAAAGGAATTTGGCACCTTTTCTTTTTAAGGCATTCAGGGGTTCGGCCACTTGAGAAAAGTTCGGTACAAACCGATGATACCAACCGGCCATGCCCAAAAATCTCTGGACTTCCTTCATGTTCTTTGGCACAGGAAATTCTTGGACTGCTCTGGTCTTTTCTGGATCGGCCTTAATTCCTGTAGCAGTCACAATGTGGCCAAGAAACTTCAGAGAAGTACGGAAGAAATGTGTTTTCTTCATATTAACAGTCAGGTTTGCGTCTTTGAGTTTATCCAAAACAGCCTGGATGTCCTGGAAGTGCTGTTCCATTGATGAAGAGTAGATAATTATATCGTCTAAATAGACGAAACAGTTCTTACGCTGTAGCTCTCCCAGGACTCTCTCCATCAACCGCTGGAAGGTCGCTGGTGCATTTTTGAGGCCAAAAGCCATGACCTTGAAATTAAATAGCCCCTGACTGCAAATGAAGGCAGTTTTATCTTGACTTTCCTCTTCCATACGAACCTGCCAATATCCACTGTTTAGGTCCAGGGTGGAAAAAACGACAGCACCACTCAAGGACTCAAGGATTTCTTGGATGGTAGGAAGCAGATAGGCATCTGATTGAGAGACTGAATTTACCTTTCGGTAGTCTACACAGAAACGATATCCTCCTGTTTTCTTAGGAATCAATACCACGGGAGAAGACCATGCTGAGGAGGAAGGCTCGATGACATCAGCAGCTAACATCTCATCAATGAGCTGTTTGATAACCTTCTGCTTCGTAGGAGAAACACGATAAGGCTTTTGTCTTATAGGAACATCTTGGGTAACATAAACTCTGTGTGTCAAAACACTTGTTTTACCCAAAACATCTGTGCAGACATCAGAATTCTGGTTGAGTTGTGTCAGAAAACGTTCCTTTCCCCTTTCATCTAGGCAGGTGTTTTGGCATGCTACATGCAGATGGTTTGGTTCTTCCTCTGTTGTACCAGGGGGAAGAGCAGAAAAAAGAGCAAGAGGAGAAGAATTATGCCAGTCATGGAAGTGATCATCATTTTTCAGAAAAGAATATTTTTGATCAGGATGAAACTAATAGACATTGTTCCGGATGTCCATTTGCAGTCCACTGAAGAAAAGATAATCTAAACCCAACACAACAGGAAAGGCAAGCATCTGTGGGGCAAGGACAACCACTGGTAAGGTGACTGTTAATGTTTGCACTGTAATTTGTACTTCACCCCATCCTAATGGTTGCCGAGCTCCTCCATCAGCCAGATAAATGGGACCCTCAGTCCAGGATCTGAGCTGTTGAGTATGATAACCCAGGGTTAACCACAGCTTTTCATTTAACAGTGTATATGAAGATCCTGTGTCAACCAAAGCTTGACCTTGCCAAGAGTCAATATTTACAGGAACAATCAACTGCTGTGGTAGAGATGCGGAGAATGGATGAGTAGGTGAGTATACAGACTCCATATGAGTGACAGTGCTAACAGTAGGATGATTATCATGGTTACCTTTAACAGGATGTGAACTTTGCTGACCTTTATAGTTTTTGTTCTTCGCAGGACCGCCCTGAGGACAAGAATTCGGAGCGTGAGGGCCCTAACACCGCCAACAGAAGGGAGATTTAGCAGAGTCCTGTGGTACTGAAGCGATTACTGGGTTATTCAACTGAACCGGAGCAGGGCTGGATACTCTGAGTTTCCAAGGTTTTTTCCGTTGTTCATATTGTAGCTGGTTTTCCTTGTCTTTTTCTAGCTGTTGTCCAAGACGGACTAAACCATCAACAGAGGTAACTCCATTACTTCGAAGTTGACTTGCCATCTGAGGATTGATGTTCTTCAAGATCAGCTTAATAACGTCATCCTCTTCAATTTGTGGCTTCCAGCGTTTGCAGAGAGCTCGGTACATATAAGCAAAATCTCTTATGCTCTCACCCTCCTGCTGTACACGTGTTCTTACTCTCTCTGCCAACTCATCCTCATAGTCTTCTGACAAGAACGCAGAAAGAAACTTAGATTCAAACTCCTGCCAAGTGTTTGTCTCAAGTCGAGCAACATCCCACCAGTCTCTAGCTGTTCCATGGAGCACATTCCTGAGTGTTGCTATTAATTCTTCATCAGAAAGAGGGTGGAGTGCCATGAAATCATAACATTTCTCCAAAAAGATCAAAGGATCATCACAGTCTTCTAGTCGACCAAAGCATGGGAACTGGATTTTCACAGGCTGTTTCCCCAAAAAACGTCCTCTACCTTCAGCAGTGGTAACCATTTCACTTGGGGGATTAAGATCAGAGTCACCCAGTCCACCTTGAAATGTTAAATGGAGTCGCTGTAATCTGGTATTCACCCCCGGCATTTCCACCATAGTAGAAGCAGATGGTGACGGAATTGTTGGTACAGAAACAGTTGCTTTCACTGAACTCTGCTGTGATAACTTGAGAGCTTCAATGTCTGTAGCCAATTGCTGAAAATGTTGCGTGCACTGGTGGAGTTCATTCTGTAAATTCCCATCGGAACTTCTCTGAGCTAGAAAGATGTTCATTTGTTGAGTATATTGATCAGTGGTCTTTTGTATAAGATCCAGAGTATTAGCCATTGGTTCCATGACTGTATTGAAATCCTTCAATACCTCTGCATGATGATTCTTTAGTCGCCAATGCAGCATGTTATTAAACTCTTTCCTGAAATGCTCAAACTGATTACTCATAAGCTGTTTTATTTCAGTAGTTTGTTTCACAGATGCAGTATCCACATTCAAAGTGAAAGTATCTATGGAATTTTTGAGCTCTCCAACTTCAGTGAACAAGGTGTCTTTTAGACTCTGGTATTGTGTTCTGGTCATTTCACTCAATTGCTGAAGTGTCAGAGTGTCCATGAATCCAGTTAATCCTAATGAGGGCTGAGATGAAGGTGATATTGGGGGTCTGAGAGCAAAACTTCCAGTTAAGTCCATATCCAGCAGAGTATGTTGAGATGAAAGGGCCTGAAAACCTTCCAAGGTACTGCTAGGAAGAGAGGGTTGAATTCCATCTTGATCTAAAGCCATAACATCCATAAGATCATCTTTAAAGGCCTTGGGTGGAGTTTGGTTTTGATCACCCTCCATTTCATGGCAAGACCTGCTTGGAGAGGCAGCCATTTTGTTTGTAGGATTGGTTGTTTGCATGATGAAGGGTAGGTTGAGTGTATTTTCTTTCTACACAAGTTTTTAATATTTGGGTCCCATCTGGGGTGCCACTTTTATGTAACGTTTTCCCACACTCTTTGTTTGGGGTTTTTATATGCTGGGGTGCCAGACAGGATTTCTGTCATTAATTAAAGTTCACTTTAGGGAAACGTACAAAGATCTTGTGCATCTGTCTTGTTCTGTCACAAAACCCGACACTTAATGAGATAAAGATTATACACGCATACTCAATACAATAATACCCATAATAATCACTCTTAAATAGACCACCAACCATTCAATACGACAGGACACATAGAACTGCGTTCAAAGATGTATATTCAGCACAGCAGTGAAAGTGAAAAAACAAAAAACAGTTCATAAATTGTCCATCAGTAATCCCCACAGTAATCCACAGCAAAAATAGTTCACATAGTCAGTAGGAGGAAAAAAAGAATAAAATTCCCCACTCAAAAACAGTCAAAGTTAAGTCAGGTCATGTCATGTCAGCGCTGGCTAAATTGTACTCACGACTCCTTTTCCCCTTAAGAGTCTGGTCCACATTTTCCCTGGCTTCTCAGACGTGAAGATATAGGCTCTAGGCTCCTCATCCGTCAATCCAGTTCATGTTTTGGAATTAGGCTACTCACTCGTTCGGTTTCCTCTGCAGTATCTCAACGACAATCAGCAGGTCACACAACGATGAGGATAATTTCCTGTTAGTAATCCATAACGCGATCTGCTTAGCACGCACGCCGACGATACACACTCTTACCGCGGATAAAACAAATAACAGCCGCGGGAGTCTTCTGAGGAGCTCCGCGAGGTACTCACTGCATCTCGATAGCCGGCGCCATGTTTTTATAAGCGATGCACGTCATCCAGATAACTAGGGGCTGGACTAAAGACAGCGCCATCTTGACTCGACACACAGGTTACAATGACTGTAGTTACATAAAGGTACGATGACTGTAGTTTCATAAATGATGGAGATGTTTTGATTTTTGTAAATAATGAGCTCAATGTTATGTACAGATGAATAATGAGGAAATAAATGTAGAACATTTAAATTACAATTTATTTATTTATTTCCTGATGACATCGTCACATCACGCACACTCACACACGCACACACGCACTCACTCACACACGCACACTCACACACACGCACTCACACACACTCACGCAGTCACGCACACTCACACACGCACTCACGCACACTCACACACGCACACTCACACACACGCACTCACGCACACTCACACACGCACTCACGCACACTCACACACGCACTCACGCACACTCACACACGCACACGCACTCACGCACACTCACACACGCACACGCACTCACGCACACTCACACACGCACACGCACTCACGCACACTCACACACGCACTCACGCACACTCACACACGCACACGCACTCACGCACACTCACACACGCACACGCACTCACGCACACTCACACACGCACACGCACTCACGCACACTCACACACGCACACGCACTCACGCACACTCACACACGCACACGCACTCACGCACACTCACACACGCACACTCACACACACGGACTCACACGCACACTCACACACGCACTCACGCACACACACACACGCACTCACGCACACTCACACACGCACTCACGCACACTCACACACGCACACTCACACACACGCACTCACACACACTCACACACGCACTCACGCACACTCACACACGCACTCACGCACACTCACACACGCACACACGCACACTCACACACACGCACTCACGCACACTCACACACGCACTCACACACACGCACTCACGCACACTCACACACGCACTCACGCACACTCACACACGCACACTCACTCACGGACGCACACTCACACACACGCACTCACGCACACTCACACACACGGACTCACACGCACACTCACACACGCACTCACGCACACACACACACGCACTCACGCACACTCACACACGCACTCACGCACACTCACACACGCACACTCACACACACGCACTCACACACACTCACACACGCACTCACGCACACTCACACACGCACTCACGCACACTCACACACGCACACACGCACACTCACACACACGCACTCACGCACACTCACACACGCACTCACACACACGCACTCACGCACACTCACACACGCACTCACGCACACTCACACACGCACACTCACTCACGCACGCACACTCACACACACGCACTCACGCATACACACACACTCACTCACACACACACACACACTCTCTCTGTGTACAATTTGAACAAACCTTTATTTACTTTAATTTTGTGCCCATTTTTACAAACGAGGACCTCCCCAAAATTAGTTTGTCATGTTTAGCTAACTTCTAAAGTATACATGTCCAGCAGGTACACACACATTTTATGTTTTTTTAATTAACCTATATATTTTGTTACATTCATTTGTACAATAATGATTGTTGTTGGCTTTAACGCTCTCCCCAGTAGAAACTAATGGGAAAAGTCACATTACAACCCTTGCAGCTGGTCAGCGATGATGTGTGTGTGTGTGTGTGTGTGTTTTCTTTTTTTTAACGTTAGATGAATGATTTGAACCATTTTGAATTTAATCATAAAAATGATATATTTTACAAGCGCATTGGTGTATCATCACATAGTATGCATTTCTCACAATGTTTTTGCTGTCATAATATTGTATGTCTTCAGTGTGCAGCGCTTGACGGGAAGTGTTCTATCAGCTGTGACAGCGATGTGAGTGTCCATATTCACTCTCTCACTCTCTCACTATCTCACTCTCTCTCTCTCTCTCTCTCTCTCTCTCTCTCTCTCTCTCTCTCTCTCTCTCTCTCTCTCTCTCTCTCTCTCTCTCACTATCTCACTCTCTCACTCTCTCTCTCACTATCTCACTCTCTCACTATCTCACTATCTCTCTCACTCTCTCACTATCTCTCACTATCTCACTCTCTCTCTCACTATCTCACTCTCTCTCTCTCTCACTCTCTCACTATCTCTCACTATCTCACTCTCTCTCAGTCTCTCACTCTCTCACTATCTCACTCTCTCACTATCTCACTATCTCTCTCACTCTCTCTCACTCTCTCACTATCTCTCACTATCTCACTCTCTCTCTCACTATCTCACTCCACGCTCACGCTCTCAGTCTCTCACTATCTCATTGTCTCTCTCTCTCTCTCTCACTCCTTCACTCTCTCAGTCTCTCACTATCTCACTCTCTCACTCTCTCACTCACTCACTCTCTCACTATCTCACTCACTCACTATCTCACTCACTCACTATCTCACTCTCTCACTCTCTCACTATCTCACTATCTCACTCTCTCACTCTCTCACTCTCTCACTCACTCACTCTCTCACTCTCTCACTATCTCACTCACTCACTATCTCACTCACTATCTCACTCACTCACTATCTCACTCACTCACTATCTCACTCACTCACTATCTCACTCTCTCACTATCTCACTCTCTCACTCTCTCACTATCTCACTCTCTCACTCTCTCACTCACTCACTCACTCTCTCACTATCTCACTATCTCACTCTCTCACTATACAGTATTTGCAGTTTACAACTCTGTGTTTGTGTTTTTGTTATTTCTCTTAACCGTTTCTGTTCCTCCACTATATGTAGGATATCAGCTGTTACCTTATAGACAACAACGGGTTCATTATTGTGGCTGAGGATCTGTCTTTGGTGAGGATCATCAGTTTGCGCTTCTGTATACTTGTATAGTCAATATTTTATTCCTATATATTCAGAATTCGTGCCAATTATAATGCCCACTGCATTTCTGGAGGCTGAATCAATTTTGAACAATGTTTAGTATTACTGTTAATCTCACGTGCTTAGACACATTAATCCATTCCATTAGCTTGTGATGTTAACGCTGGCAGTGTCTCCTGCAGACTGGTGTGTTCTTCGGGAAGGCTGAGGGAGCTGTGATGGGCAAACTGGTTTCAATGGGTTCCTTTAAGAGGTATGGCAATGCTGAAAGAGAAGAAGACATGAGATCGTTTGTCTTGAGTATGAGCAGTCATTAAACTAGTCCTGAGTGTCCTAACCCTAACCCTTAGAGCCTTAACATAGGTCCTACATCTGCTAATAAACCTACTTGTTATAATGAATAAATTATAACAAACGGAGCCAAACATTCTGAGTTTGAGTAGATTTGTTTAGGCAAATGGTCACAAACACTTTCACTTTCACTAGAAAACACTAGTTTTCTAACTAATTTAGAGGCAATGAGATGTTCAAAGTTCCCTTACAATATACAAATGGAAGAGTTTTTCAGTGTGGGCTAGTAAGGTGGAGAATTGCCCTTCTGGATCACACGACACCAAAGCTTCCGCAGAAACAGGTTTTCAACATATAGTTCTGTATCACAGATCTCAATCAGGACAATATTAAATAAGAAATCTAACAGAGGCAATAGATGCATTCAGGACTTTGCTGAATATTCCCCATATGCACACGGTCACACAGACAACAGAAGACAACACACACATACATAGACATAAACTAATGCAAAGACAGCACACACACACACACACATATGCGTGGATGTGGAATGAACCTTTCGTACACGTCAGTGTTTGAGGTACAGAAAGAGCTGCAAGCAAAATTATAATTATCTCTGATTTACACTTTAATGTGATGTAAAAGGAGGCCAGCTCTCTCTCACACACACACACACAGACACGCACACACACACGCACACTGTCGCCTTTTTCCACCTTTGTTGCCATTGGCTTTTGGCTTGCTTAGTTGGGGACATTAAATTTAACATTTAATTTAATATTCAGCAATATTATTGATCTCCTGCATTGACAGCATTATATGAGAACTGAACTGAGCTGGACGATGACATCACTGTTTTCTCCGGAGCGGCTGTATATATAAATGAACTAAATTAATAACTTTTTTAAAACAGAAATGCACCATCACTGAACTTACTTAAGCTGGACTGTGACGCTATTCTCTTCTGGAAACAAACTCTGTTGCATTATTGTCCTGTTATCTCTGTAAAGCTGCTGTGAAACACTGAAACACTCTGTGTTGTAAAAAGCGCTGTATAAATAATGTGACTCGACTATTGCAATTGTTTATTGCACAAGTTCATGTGTTCAATAGTTCAGTGAGTTCATACACAAACTCATACACACATGCTAGTCATTGACATTTGCATTTCTGTAATGTATTTTTATAGTAATTATGGCTGAAATGTACTTGTATTTGTGTTCAGGGTGAATCTGTATGACTATCAGGCCATCTGTAGGGTGTACGCACACACCAGCGATACGGCACACACACTCTTACACGTGAGTCCTGCACAACACCGTTACACTGCATCTGTTGCATGTATTCCTCATTCCAGTGTCTTTCTATGGTTTCTCTCATAGTTTTAAAACACTAAAACATCATTATTTGTTCACCCCGTCACTCAAGTGCTTGACACACACATTCTCCTTATCATCAGCTGGCATCGCTTCTCAACACACACGGCCCCATCAAAAAGTGTCATCATATTTGGATACGTTTATGGACATATGGCTATAAATCTATGGTTACACTTTATTTCAATAGTCCGCTTTAGACATTCTACTAACTATGAGTAACTTTGCTGCTACTGTACATGTCAACTAACTGTCATTAGGCCATTAGAGTAAGTGTGCAAGGTTAGGTTAGGTTAGTAGAATAAGTTGACATGTTTGAGAAGGAATGTACAGTCAGTATAAACTCTGTTGGGGGAGCATTAAAACTGACAGTACTAATAGTCTAACGACTGCTAGCTGACATGAAGCTGCAAACTTACTTATAGTCAGTGTTGAGAGTAATGCATTACAAGTAACACAAGTTACGTAATCAGATTACGTAAGAGATTTTAATATCATCAGAACTCTCTGCCTCTTAATCCTCTCTCTCTCTTAATCAAAATAATTGATCGTAATAATTGAATAAGAAAATAATTGACACTACTCTGGCTCCGTGTGTGTGACTGTGTTCTCTTCACTGTGTGTGTGACTGTGTTCTCTTCACTGTGTGTGTGACTGTGTTCTCTTCACTGTGTGTGTGACTGTGTTCTCTTCTCTGTGTGTGTGACTGTGTTCTCTTCTCCGTGTGTGTGACTGTGTTCTCTTCTCCGTGTGTGTGTGACTGTGTTCTCTTCACTGTGTGTGTGACTGTGTTCTCTTCTCTGTGTGTGTGACTGTGTTCTCTTCTCCGTGTGTGTGACTGTGTTCTCTTCACTGTGTGTGTGACTGTGTTCTCTTCTCCGTGTGTGTGACTGTGTTCTCTTCTCCGTGTGTGTGACTGTGTTCTCTTCACTGTGTGTGTGACTGTGTTCTCTTCTCCGTGTGTGTGACTGTGTTCTCTTCTCCGTGTGTGTGACTGTGTTCTCTTCTCCGTGTGTGTGACTGTGTTCTCTTCTCTGTGTGTGTGACTGTGTTCTCTTCACTGTGTGTGTGACTGTGTTCTCTTCTCTGTGTGTGTGACTGTGTTCTCTTCTCCGTGTGTGTGACTGTGTTCTCTTCACTGTGTGTGTGACTGTGTTCTCTTCACTGTGTGTGTGACTGTGTTCTCTTCTCCGTGTGTGTGACTGTGTTCTCTTCTCCGTGTGTGTGACTGTGTTCTCTTCTCTGTGTGTGTGACTGTGTTCTCTTCTCTGTGTGTGTGACTGTGTTCTCTTCTCCGTGTGTGTGACTGTGTTCTCTTCTCTGTGTGTGTGACTGTGTTCTCTTCTCCGTGTGTGTGACTGTGTTCTCTTCTCCGTGTGTGTGTGACTGTGTTCTCTTCTCTGTGTGTGTGACTGTGTTCTCTTTTCTGTGTGTGTGACTGTGTTCTCTTCTCCGTGTGTGTGACTGTGTTCTCTTCTCTGTGTGTGTGACTGTGTTCTCTTCACTGTGTGTGTGACTGTTCTCTTCTCCGTGTGTGTGACTGTGTTCTCTTCTCAGTGTGTGTGACTGTGTTCTCTTCTCCGTGTGTGACTGTGTTCTCTTCACTGTGTGTGTGACTGTGTTCTCTTCACTGTGTGTGTGACTGTTCTCTTCTCCGTGTGTGTGACTGTGTTCTCTTCTCCGTGTGTGACTGTGTTCTCTTCTCCGTGTGTGTGACTGTGTTCTCTTCTCCGTGTGTGTGACTGTGTTCTCTTCTCCGTGTGTGTGACTGTGTTCTCTTCTATGTGTGTGTGACTGTGTTCTCTTCACTGTGTGTGTGACTGTGTTCTCTTCTCAGTGTTGTGTGACTGTGTTCTCTTCACTGTGTGTGTGACTGTGTTCTCTTCTCCGTGTGTGTGACTGTGTTCTCTTCTCCGTGTGTGTGACTGTGTTCTCTTCTCCGTGTGTGTGTGACTGTGTTCTCTTCACTGTGTGTGTGACTGTGTTCTCTTCTATGTGTGTGTGACTGTGTTCTCTTCTCCGTGTGTGTGACTGTGTTCTCTTCTCTGTGTGTGTGACTGTGTTCTCTTCTCTGTGTGTGTGACTGTGTTCTCTTTTCCGTGTGTGTGACTGTGTTCTCTTCTCTGTGTGTGTGACTGTGTTCTCTTCTCCGTGTGTGTGACTGTGTTCTCTTCTCAGTGTGTGTGACTGTGTTCTCTTCACTGTGTGTGTGACTGTTCTCTTCTCCATGTGTGTGACTGTGTTCTCTTCTCTGTGTGTGTGACTGTGTTCTCTTCTCCGTGTGTGTGACTGTGTTCTCTTCTCCGTGTGTGTGACTGTGTTCTCTTCTCCATGTGTGTGACTGTGTTCTCTTCACTGTGTGTGTGACTATGTTCTCTTCACTGTGTGTGTGACTGTGTTCTCTTCTCTGTGTGTGTGACTGTGTTCTCTTCTCTGTGTGTGTGACTGTGTTCTCTTCTCCGTGTGTGTGACTGTGTTCTCTCCTCCGTGTGTGTGACTGTGTTCTCTTCTCTGTGTGTGTGACTGTGTTCTCTTCTCTGTGTGTGTGACTGTGTTCTCTTCTCTGTGTGTGTGACTGTGTTCTCTTCTCCGTGTGTGTGACTGTGTTCTCTTCTCCGTGTGTGTGACTGTGTTCTCTTCTCCGTGTGTGTGACTGTGTTCTCTTCTCTGTGTTGTGTGACTGTGTTCTCTTCTCAGTGTTGTGTGACTGTGTTCTCTTCTCCGTGTGTGTGACTGTGTTCTCTTCTCCGTGTGTGTGACTGTGTTCTCTTCTCCGTGTGTGTGACTGTGTTCTCTTCTCCGTGTGTGTGACTGTGTTCTCTTCTCCGTGTTGTGTGACTGTGTTCTCTTCTCTGTGTTGTGTGACTGTGTTCTCTTCTCTGTGTGTGTGACTGTGTTCTCTTCACTGTGTGTGTGACTGTGTTCTCTTCACTGTGTGTGTGACTGTTCTCTTCTCTGTGTGTGTGACTGTGTTCTCTTCTCTGTGTGTGTGACTGTGTTCTCTTCTCAGTGTGTGTGACTGTGTTCTCTTCTCCGTGTGTGTGACTGTGTTCTCTTCACTGTGTGTGTGACTGTGTTCTCTTCACTGTGTGTGTGACTGTTCTCTTCTCCGTGTGTGTGACTGTGTTCTCTTCTCCGTGTGTGTGACTGTGTTCTCTTCTCCGTGTGTGTGACTGTGTTCTCTTCTCCGTGTGTGTGACTGTGTTCTCTTCTCCGTGTGTGTGACTGTGTTCTCTTCTCCGTGTGTGTGACTGTGTTCTCTTCTATGTGTGTGTGACTGTTCTCTTCTCCGTGTGTGTGACTGTGTTCTCTTCTCCGTGTGTGTGACTGTGTTCTCTTCTCTGTGTGTGTTACTGTGTTCTCTTCTCTGTGTGTGTGACTGTGTTCTCTTCTCCGTGTGTGTGACTGTGTTCTCTTCACTGTGTGTGTGACTGTGTTCTCTTCTCTGTGTGTGTTACTGTGTTCTCTTCTCTGTGTGTGTGACTGTGTTCTCTTCTCCGTGTGTGTGACTGTGTTCTCTTCACTGTGTGTGTGACTGTGTTCTCTTCACTGTGTGTGTGACTGTGTTCTCTTCTCCGTGTGTGTGACTGTGTTCTCTTCTCCGTGTGTGTGACTGTGTTCTCTTCTCCGTGTGTGTGACTGTGTTCTCTTCTCCGTGTGTGTGACTGTGTTCTCTTCTATGTGTGTGTGTGACTGTGTTCTCTTCTCCGTGTGTGTGACTGTGTTCTCTTCTCCGTGTGTGTGACTGTGTTCTCTTCACTGTGTGTGTGACTGTGTTCTCTTCTCCGTGTGTGTGACTGTGTTCTCTTCACTGTGTGTGTGACTGTGTTCTCTTCTATGTGTGTGTGACTGTGTTCTCTTCTCCGTGTGTGTGACTGTGTTCTCTTCTCTGTGTGTGTGACTGTGTTCTCTTTTCCGTGTGTGTGACTGTGTTCTCTTCTCTGTGTGTGTGACTGTGTTCTCTTCTCCGTGTGTGTGACTGTGTTCTCTTCTCCGTGTGTGTGACTGTGTTCTCTTCTCCGTGTGTGTGACTGTGTTCTCTTCTATGTGTGTGTGACTGTGTTCTCTTCTCCGTGTGTGTGACTGTGTTCTTTTCTCCGTGTGTGTGACTGTGTTCTCTTCACTGTGTGTGTGACTGTGTTCTCTTCTATGTGTGTGTGACTGTGTTCTCTTCTCCGTGTGTGTGACTGTGTTCTCTTCTCTCTGTGTGTGACTGTGTTCTCTTCTCTGTGTGTGTGACTGTGTTCTCTTCTCTGTGTGTGTGACTGTGTTCTCTTTTCCGTGTGTGTGACTGTGTTCTCTTCTCCGTGTGTGTGACTGTGTTCTCTTCTCTGTGTTGTGTGACTGTGTTCTCTTCTCCGTGTGTGTGACTGTGTTCTCTTCTCCGTGTGTGTGACTGTGTTCTCTTCTCTGTGTTGTGTGACTGTGTTCTCTTCTCTGTGTGTGTGACTGTGTTTTCTTTTCCGTGTGTGTGACTGTGTTCTCTTCTCTGTGTGTGTGACTGTGTTCTCTTCTCCGTGTGTGTGACTGTGTTCTCTTCACTGTGTGTGTGACTGTGTTCTCTTTTCCGTGTGTGTGACTGTGTTCTCTTCACTGTGTGTGTGACTGTGTTCTCTTCTCCATGTGTGTGACTGTGTTCTCTTCTCCGTGTGTGACTGTGTTCTCTTCACTCTGTGTGTGACTGTGTTCTCTTTTCTGTGTTTGTGACTGTGTTCTCTTCTCTGTGTGTGTGACTGTGTTCTCTTTTCCGTGTGTGTGACTGTGTTCTCTTCTCCGTGTGTGTGACTGTGTTCTCTTCTCTGTGTTGTGTGACTGTGTTCTCTTCTCCGTGTGTGTGACTGTGTTCTCTTCTCCGTGTGTGTGACTGTGTTCTCTTCTCTGTGTTGTGTGACTGTGTTCTCTTCTCAGTGTTGTGTGACTGTGTTCTCTTCTCAGTGTGTGTGACTGTGTTCTCTTCACTGTGTGTGTGACTGGTTCTCTTCTCTGTGTGTGTGACTGTGTTCTCTTCTCTGTGTGTGTGACTGTGTTCTCTTCACTGTGTGTGTGGCTGTGTTCTCTTCACTGTGTGTGTGACTGTGTTCTCTTCACTGTGTGTGTGACTGTGTTCTCTTCACTGTGTGTGTGACTGTGTTCTCTTCACTGTGTGTGTGACTGTGTTCTCTTCTCCGTGTGTGTGACTGTGTTCTCTTCTCTGTGTGTGTGGCTGTGTTCTCTTCTCCGTGTGTGTGTGACTGTGTTCTCTTCACTGTGTGTGTGACTGTGTTCTCTTCTCCGTGTGTGTGACTGTGTTCTCTTCTCCGTGTGTGTGACTGTGTTCTCTTCTCCGTGTGTGTGACTGTGTTCTCTTCTCTGTGTGTGTGACTGTGTTCTCTTCTCCGTGTGTGTGACTGTGTTCTCTTCACTGTCTGTGTGACTGTGTTCTCTTCACTGTGTGTGTGACTGTGTTCTCTTCTCCGTGTGTGTGACTGTGTTCTCTTCTCTGTGTGTGTGACTGTGTTCTCTTCTCCGTGTGTGTGACTGTGTTCTCTTCACTGTGTGTGTGACTGTGTTCTCTTTTCCGTGTGTGTGACTGTGTTCTCTTCACTGTGTGTGTGACTGTGTTCTCTTCTCCATGTGTGTGACTGTGTTCTCTTCTCCGTGTGTGACTGTGTTCTCTTCACTCTGTGTGTGACTGTGTTCTCTTTTCTGTGTTTGTGACTGTGTTCTCTTCTCTGTGTGTGTGACTGTGTTCTCTTTTCCGTGTGTGTGACTGTGTTCTCTTCTCCGTGTGTGTGACTGTGTTCTCTTCTCTGTGTTGTGTGACTGTGTTCTCTTCTCCGTGTGTGTGACTGTGTTCTCTTCTCCGTGTGTGTGACTGTGTTCTCTTCTCTGTGTTGTGTGACTGTGTTCTCTTCTCAGTGTTGTGTGACTGTGTTCTCTTCTCAGTGTGTGTGACTGTGTTCTCTTCACTGTGTGTGTGACTGGTTCTCTTCTCTGTGTGTGTGACTGTGTTCTCTTCTCTGTGTGTGTGACTGTGTTCTCTTCACTGTGTGTGTGGCTGTGTTCTCTTCACTGTGTGTGTGACTGTGTTCTCTTCACTGTGTGTGTGACTGTGTTCTCTTCACTGTGTGTGTGACTGTGTTCTCTTCACTGTGTGTGTGACTGTGTTCTCTTCTCCGTGTGTGTGACTGTGTTCTCTTCTCTGTGTGTGTGGCTGTGTTCTCTTCTCCGTGTGTGTGTGACTGTGTTCTCTTCACTGTGTGTGTGACTGTGTTCTCTTCTCCGTGTGTGTGACTGTGTTCTCTTCTCCGTGTGTGTGACTGTGTTCTCTTCTCCGTGTGTGTGACTGTGTTCTCTTCTCTGTGTGTGTGACTGTGTTCTCTTCTCCGTGTGTGTGACTGTGTTCTCTTCTCTGTGTGTGTGGCTGTGTTCTCTTCTCCGTGTGTGTGTGACTGTGTTCTCTTCACTGTGTGTGTGACTGTGTTCTCTTCTCCGTGTGTGTGACTGTGTTCTCTTCTCCGTGTGTGTGACTGTGTTCTCTTCTCCGTGTGTGTGACTGTGTTCTCTTCTCTGTGTGTGTGACTGTGTTCTCTTCTCCGTGTGTGTGACTGTGTTCTCTTCACTGTCTGTGTGACTGTGTTCTCTTCTCCGTGTGTGTGACTGTGTTCTCTTCTCTGTGTGTGTGACTGTGTTCTCTTCTCTGTGTGTGTGACTGTGTTCTCTTCTCCGTGTGTGTGACTGTGTTCTCTTCTCCGTGTGTGTGACTGTGTTCTCTTCTCTGTGTGTGTGACTGTGTTCTCTTCTCCGTGTGTGTGACTGTGTTCTCTTCACTGTCTGTGTGACTGTGTTCTCTTCTCCGTGTGTGTGACTGTGTTCTCTTCTCTGTGTGTGTGACTGTGTTCTCTTCTCTGTGTGTGTGACTGTGTTCTCTTCTCCGTGTGTGTGACTGTGTTCTCTTCTCTGTGTGTGTGACTGTGTTCTCTTCTCTGTGTGTGTGACTGTGTTCTCTTCTCCGTGTGTGTGACTGTGTTCTCTTCACTCTGTGTGTGACTGTGTTCTCTTCACTGTGTGTGTGACTGTTCTCTTCTCCTTGTGTGACTGTGTTCTCTTCTCCGTGTGTGTGACTGTGTTCTCTTCTCCGTGTGTGTGACTGTGTTCTCTTCTCAGTGTGTGTGACTGTGTTCTCTTCTCTGTGTGTGTGACTGTGTTCTCTTCTCTGTGTGTGTGACTGTGTTCTCTTCTCCGTGTGTGTGACTGTGTTCTCTTCTCTGTGTGTGTGACTGTGTTCTCTTCTCTGTGTGTGTGACTGTGTTCTCTTCTCCGTGTGTGTGACTGTGTTCTCTTCACTGTGTGTGTGACTGTGTTCTCTTCACTGTGTGTGTGACTGTTCTCTTCTCCTTGTGTGACTGTGTTCTCTTCTCCGTGTGTGTGACTGTGTTCTCTTCTCTGTGTGTGTGACTGTGTTCTCTTTTCTGTGTGTGTGACTGTGTTCTCTTCTCCGTGTGTGTGACTGTGTTCTCTTCTCTGTGTGTGTGACTGTGTTCTCTTCTCCGTGTGTGTGACTGTGTTCTCTTCTCTGTGTGTGTGACTGTGTTCTCTTCTCCGTGTGTGTGACTGTGTTCTCTTCTCTGTGTGTGTGACTGTGTTCTCTTCTCCGTGTGTGTGACTGTGTTCTCTTCTCCGTGTGTGTGACTGTGTTCTCTTCTCCGTGTGTGTGACTGTGTTCTCTTCTCTGTGTGTGTGACTGTGTTCTCTTTTCTGTGTGTGTGACTGTGTTCTCTTCTCCGTGTGTGTGACTGTGTTCTCTTCTCTGTGTGTGTGACTGTGTTCTCTTCACTGTGTGTGTGACTGTTCTCTTCTCCGTGTGTGTGACTGTGTTCTCTTCTCAGTGTGTGTGACTGTGTTCTCTTCTCCGTGTGTGTGACTGTGTTCTCTTCACTGTGTGTGTGACTGTGTTCTCTTCACTGTGTGTGTGACTGTTCTCTTCTCCGTGTGTGTGACTGTGTTCTCTTCTCCGTGTGTGACTGTGTTCTCTTCTCCGTGTGTGTGACTGTGTTCTCTTCTCCGTGTGTGTGACTGTGTTCTCTTCACTGTGTGTGTGACTGTGTTCTCTTCTATGTGTGTGTGACTGTGTTCTCTTCTCCGTGTGTGTGACTGTGTTCTCTTCTCTGTGTGTGTGACTGTGTTCTCTTCTCTGTGTGTGTGACTGTGTTCTCTTTTCCGTGTGTGTGACTGTGTTCTCTTCTCTGTGTGTGTGACTGTGTTCTCTTCTCCGTGTGTGTGACTGTGTTCTCTTCTCAGTGTGTGTGACTGTGTTCTCTTCACTGTGTGTGTGACTGTGTTCTCTTCTCCATGTGTGTGACTGTGTTCTCTTCTCCGTGTGTGTGACTGTGTTCTCTTCTCCGTGTGTGTGACTGTGTTCTCTTCACTGTGTGTGTGACTGTGTTCTCTTCACTGTGTGTGTGACTGTGTTCTCTTCTCTGTGTGTGTGACTGTGTTCTCTTCTCTGTGTGTGTGACTGTGTTCTCTTCTCCGTGTTGTGTGACTGTGTTCTCTTCTCTGTGTGTGTGACTGTGTTCTCTTCTCCGTGTGTGTGACTGTGTTCTCTTCTCCGTGTGTGTGACTGTGTTCTCTTCTCCGTGTGTGTGACTGTGTTCTCTTCTATGTGTGTGTGACTGTGTTCTCTTCTCCGTGTGTGTGACTGTGTTCTCTTCTCCGTGTGTGTGACTGTGTTCTCTTCACTGTGTGTGTGACTGTGTTCTCTTCTATGTGTGTGTGACTGTGTTCTCTTCTCCGTGTGTGTGACTGTGTTCTCTTCTCTGTGTGTGTGACTGTGTTCTCTTTTCCGTGTGTGTGACTGTGTTCTCTTCTCTGTGTGTGTGACTGTGTTCTCTTCTCCGTGTGTGTGACTGTGTTCTCTTCACTGTGTGTGTGACTGTGTTCTCTTTTCCGTGTGTGTGACTGTGTTCTCTTCTCTGTGTGTGTGACTGTGTTCTTTTCTCAGTGTGTGTGACTGTGTTCTCTTCACTGTGTGTGTGACTGTGTTCTCTTCTCCATGTGTGTGACTGTGTTCTCTTCTCCGTGTGTGACTGTGTTCTCTTCACTGTGTGTGTGACTGTGTTCTCTTCTCCGTGTGTGACTGTGTTCTCTTCACTGTGTGTGTGACTGTGTTCTCTTCTCTGTGTGTGTGACTGTGTTCTCTTTTCCGTGTGTGTGACTGTGTTCTCTTCTCCGTGTGTGTGACTGTGTTCTCTTCTCTGTGTTGTGTGACTGTGTTCTCTTCTCCGTGTGTGTGACTGTGTTCTCTTCTCCGTGTGTGTGACTGTGTTCTCTTCTCTGTGTTGTGTGACTGTGTTCTCTTCTCAGTGTTGTGTGACTGTGTTCTCTTCTCAGTGTGTGTGACTGTGTTCTCTTCACTGTGTGTGTGACTGGTTCTCTTCTCTGTGTGTGTGACTGTGTTCTCTTCTCTGTGTGTGACTGTGTTCTCTTCACTGTGTGTGTGACTGTGTTCTCTTCACTGTGTGTGTGTGACTGTGTTCTCTTCACTGTGTGTGTGACTGTGTTCTCTTCACTGTGTGTGTGACTGTGTTCTCTTCACTGTGTGTGTGACTGTGTTCTCTTCTCTGTGTGTGTGACTGTGTTCTCTTCTCTGTATGTGTGACTGTGTTCTCTTCTCCGTGTGTGTGACTGTGTTCTCTTCTCTGTGTGTGTGACTGTGTTCTCTTCTCCGTGTGTGTGACTGTGTTCTCTTCTCCGTGTGTGTGACTGTGTTCTCTTCTCTGTGTGTGTGACTGTGTTCTCTTCTCCGTGTGTGTGACTGTGTTCTCTTCACTGTGTGTGTGACTGTGTTCTCTTCTCCGTGTGTGTGACTGTGTTCTCTTCTCCGTGTGTGTGACTGTGTTCTCTTCTCCGTGTGTGTGACTGTGTTCTCTTCTCTGTGTGTGTGACTGTGTTCTCTTCTCCGTGTGTGTGACTGTGTTCTCTTCTCTCTGTGTGTGACTGTGTTCTCTTCTCCGTGTGTGTGACTGTGTTCTCTTCACTGTCTGTGTGACTGTGTTCTCTTCTCCGTGTGTGTGACTGTGTTCTCTTCTCTGTGTGTGTGACTGTGTTCTCTTCTCTGTGTGTGTGACTGTGTTCTCTTCTCCGTGTGTGTGACTGTGTTCTCTTCTCTGTGTGTGTGACTGTGTTCTCTTCTCTGTGTGTGTGACTGTGTTCTCTTCTCCTAGTGTGTGACTGTGTTCTCTTCACTGTGTGTGTGACTGTGTTCTCTTCACTGTGTGTGTGACTGTTCTCTTCTCCTTGTGTGACTGTGTTCTCTTCTCCGTGTGTGTGACTGTGTTCTCTTCTCCGTGTGTGTGACTGTGTTCTCTTCTCAGTGTGTGTGACTGTGTTCTCTTCTCTGTGTGTGTGACTGTGTTCTCTTCTCTGTGTGTGTGACTGTGTTCTCTTCTCTGTGTGTGTGACTGTGTTCTCTTCTCCGTGTGTGTGACTGTGTTCTCTTCACTGTGTGTGTGACTGTGTTCTCTTCACTGTGTGTGTGACTGTTCTCTTCTCCTTGTGTGACTGTGTTCTCTTCTCCGTGTGTGTGACTGTGTTCTCTTCTCAGTGTGTGTGACTGTGTTCTCTTCACTGTGTGTGTGACTGTGTTCTCTTCTCCATGTGTGTGTGACTGTGTTCTCTTCTCCGTGTTGTGTGACTGTGTTCTCTTCTCTGTGTGTGTGACTGTGTTCTCTTCTCCGTGTGTGTGACTGTGTTCTCTTCTCCGTGTGTGTGACTGTGTTCTCTTCTCCGTGTGTGTGACTGTGTTCTCTTCTATGTGTGTGTGACTGTGTTCTCTTCTCCGTGTGTGTGACTGTGTTCTCTTCTCCGTGTGTGTGACTGTGTTCTCTTCACTGTGTGTGTGACTGTGTTCTCTTCTATGTGTGTGTGACTGTGTTCTCTTCTCCGTGTGTGTGACTGTGTTCTCTTCTCTGTGTGTGTGACTGTGTTCTCTTTTCCGTGTGTGTGACTGTGTTCTCTTCTCTGTGTGTGTGACTGTGTTCTCTTCTCCGTGTGTGTGACTGTGTTCTCTTCACTGTGTGTGTGACTGTGTTCTCTTTTCCGTGTGTGTGACTGTGTTCTCTTCTCTGTGTGTGTGACTGTGTTCTTTTCTCAGTGTGTGTGACTGTGTTCTCTTCACTGTGTGTGTGACTGTGTTCTCTTCTCCATGTGTGTGACTGTGTTCTCTTCTCCGTGTGTGACTGTGTTCTCTTCACTGTGTGTGTGACTGTGTTCTCTTCTCCGTGTGTGACTGTGTTCTCTTCACTGTGTGTGTGACTGTGTTCTCTTCTCTGTGTGTGTGACTGTGTTCTCTTTTCCGTGTGTGTGACTGTGTTCTCTTCTCCGTGTGTGTGACTGTGTTCTCTTCTCTGTGTTGTGTGACTGTGTTCTCTTCTCCGTGTGTGTGACTGTGTTCTCTTCTCCGTGTGTGTGACTGTGTTCTCTTCTCTGTGTTGTGTGACTGTGTTCTCTTCTCAGTGTTGTGTGACTGTGTTCTCTTCTCAGTGTGTGTGACTGTGTTCTCTTCACTGTGTGTGTGACTGGTTCTCTTCTCTGTGTGTGTGACTGTGTTCTCTTCTCTGTGTGTGACTGTGTTCTCTTCACTGTGTGTGTGACTGTGTTCTCTTCACTGTGTGTGTGACTGTGTTCTCTTCACTGTGTGTGTGACTGTGTTCTCTTCACTGTGTGTGTGACTGTGTTCTCTTCACTGTGTGTGTGTGACTGTGTTCTCTTCTCTGTGTGTGTGACTGTGTTCTCTTCTCTGTATGTGTGACTGTGTTCTCTTCTCCGTGTGTGTGACTGTGTTCTCTTCTCTGTGTGTGTGACTGTGTTCTCTTCTCCGTGTGTGTGACTGTGTTCTCTTCTCTCTGTGTGTGACTGTGTTCTCTTCTCCGTGTGTGTGACTGTGTTCTCTTCACTGTCTGTGTGACTGTGTTCTCTTCTCCGTGTGTGTGACTGTGTTCTCTTCTCTGTGTGTGTGACTGTGTTCTCTTCTCTGTGTGTGTGACTGTGTTCTCTTCACTGTGTGTGTGACTGTGTTCTCTTCACTGTGTGTGTGACTGTGTTCTCTTCACTGTGTGTGTGACTGTGTTCTCTTCACTGTGTGTGTGACTGTGTTCTCTTCACTGTGTGTGTGACTGTTCTCTTCTCCTTGTGTGACTGTGTTCTCTTCTCCGTGTGTGTGACTGTGTTCTCTTCTCCGTGTGTGTGACTGTGTTCTCTTCTCAGTGTGTGTGACTGTGTTCTCTTCTCTGTGTGTGTGACTGTGTTCTCTTCTCTGTGTGTGTGACTGTGTTCTCTTCTCTGTGTGTGTGACTGTGTTCTCTTCTCCGTGTGTGTGACTGTGTTCTCTTCACTGTGTGTGTGACTGTGTTCTCTTCACTGTGTGTGTGACTGTTCTCTTCTCCTTGTGTGACTGTGTTCTCTTCTCCGTGTGTGTGACTGTGTTCTCTTCTCCGTGTGTGTGACTGTGTTCTCTTCTCTGTGTGTGTGACTGTGTTCTCTTTTCTGTGTGTGTGACTGTGTTCTCTTCTCCGTGTGTGTGACTGTGTTCTCTTCTCTGTGTGTGTGACTGTGTTCTCTTCTCCGTGTGTGTGACTGTGTTCTCTTCTCTGTGTGTGTGACTGTGTTCTCTTCTCCGTGTGTGTGACTGTGTTCTCTTCTCTGTGTGTGTGACTGTGTTCTCTTCTCTGTGTGTGTGACTGTGTTCTCTTCTCCGTGTGTGTGACTGTGTTCTCTTCACTGTGTGTGTGACTGTGTTCTCTTCACTGTGTGTGTGACTGTTCTCTTCTCCTTGTGTGACTGTGTTCTCTTCTCCGTGTGTGTGACTGTGTTCTCTTCTCCGTGTGTGTGACTGTGTTCTCTTCTCAGTGTGTGTGACTGTGTTCTCTTCTCTGTGTGTGTGACTGTGTTCTCTTCTCTGTGTGTGTGACTGTGTTCTCTTCTCTGTGTGTGTGACTTTGTTCTCTTCTCCGTGTGTGTGACTGTGTTCTCTTCACTGTGTGTGTGACTGTGTTCTCTTCACTGTGTGTGTGACTGTTCTCTTCTCCTTGTGTGACTGTGTTCTCTTCTCCGTGTGTGTGACTGTGTTCTCTTCTCCGTGTGTGTGACTGTGTTCTCTTCTCTGTGTGTGTGACTGTGTTCTCTTTTCTGTGTGTGTGACTGTGTTCTCTTCTCCGTGTGTGTGACTGTGTTCTCTTCTCTGTGTGTGTGACTGTGTTCTCTTCTCCGTGTGTGTGACTGTGTTCTCTTCTCTGTGTGTGTGACTGTGTTCTCTTCTCCGTGTGTGTGACTGTGTTCTCTTCTCTGTGTGTGTGACTGTGTTCTCTTCTCCGTGTGTGTGACTGTGTTCTCTTCTCTGTGTGTGTGACTGTGTTCTCTTTTCTGTGTGTGTGACTGTGTTCTCTTCTCCGTGTGTGTGACTGTGTTCTCTTCTCTGTGTGTGTGACTGTGTTCTCTTCTCTGTGTGTGTGACTGTGTTCTCTTCTCCGTGTGTGTGACTGTGTTCTCTTCACTGTGTGTGTGACTGTGTTCTCTTCACTGTGTGTGTGACTGTTCTCTTCTCCTTGTGTGACTGTGTTCTCTTCTCCGTGTGTGTGACTGTGTTCTCTTCTCCGTGTGTGTGACTGTGTTCTCTTCTCAGTGTGTGTGACTGTGTTCTCTTCTCTGTGTGTGTGACTGTGTTCTCTTCTCTGTGTGTGTGACTGTGTTCTCTTCTCTGTGTGTGTGACTGTGTTCTCTTCTCCGTGTGTGTGACTGTGTTCTCTTCACTGTGTGTGTGACTGTGTTCTCTTCACTGTGTGTGTGACTGTTCTCTTCTCCTTGTGTGACTGTGTTCTCTTCTCCGTGTGTGTGACTGTGTTCTCTTCTCCGTGTGTGTGACTGTGTTCTCTTCTCTGTGTGTGTGACTGTGTTCTCTTTTCTGTGTGTGTGACTGTGTTCTCTTCTCCGTGTGTGTGACTGTGTTCTCTTCTCTGTGTGTGTGACTGTGTTCTCTTCTCCGTGTGTGTGACTGTGTTCTCTTCTCTGTGTGTGTGACTGTGTTCTCTTCTCCGTGTGTGTGACTGTGTTCTCTTCTCTGTGTGTGTGACTGTGTTCTCTTCTCCGTGTGTGTGACTGTGTTCTCTTCTCCGTGTGTGTGACTGTGTTCTCTTCTCTGTGTGTGTGACTGTGTTCTCTTTTCTGTGTGTGTGACTGTGTTCTCTTCTCCGTGTGTGTGACTGTGTTCTCTTCTCTGTGTGTGTGACTGTGTTCTCTTCACTGTGTGTGTGACTGTTCTCTTCTCCGTGTGTGTGACTGTGTTCTCTTCTCAGTGTGTGTGACTGTGTTCTCTTCTCCGTGTGTGACTGTGTTCTCTTCACTGTGTGTGTGACTGTGTTCTCTTCACTGTGTGTGTGACTGTTCTCTTCTCCGTGTGTGACTGTGTTCTCTTCTCCGTGTGTGTGACTGTGTTCTCTTCTCCGTGTGTGTGACTGTGTTCTCTTCTCCGTGTGTGTGACTGTGTTCTCTTCTCCGTGTGTGTGACTGTGTTCTCTTCTATGTGTGTGTGACTGTGTTCTCTTCACTGTGTGTGTGACTGTGTTCTCTTCACTGTGTGTGTGACTGTGTTCTCTTCACTGTGTGTGTGACTGTGTTCTCTTCACTGTGTGTGTGACTGTGTTCTCTTCTCTGTGTGTGTGACTGTGTTCTCTTCTCTGTGTGTGTGACTGTGTTCTCTTCTCCGTGTGTGTGACTGTGTTCTCTTCTCCGTGTGTGAGACTGTGTTCTCTTCTCAGTGTGTGTGACTGTGTTCTCTTCTCCGTGTGTGTGACTGTGTTCTCTTCTCCGTGTGTGTGACTGTGTTCTCTTCTCCGTGTTGTGTGACTGTGTTCTCTTCACTGTGTGTGTGACTGTGTTCTCTTCTCTGTGTGTGTGACTGTGTTCTCTTCTCTGTGTGTGTGACTGTGTTCTCTTCACTGTGTGTGTGACTGTGTTCTCTTCTCAGTGTTGTGTGACTGTGTTCTCTTCACTGTGTGTGTGACTGTGTTCTCTTCTCAGTGTTGTGTGACTGTGTTCTCTTCTCCGTGTTGTGTGACTGTGTTCTCTTCACTGTGTGTGTGACTGTTCTCTTCTCTGTGTGTGTGACTGTGTTCTCTTCTCTGTGTGTGTGACTGTGTTCTCTTCACTGTGTGTGTGACTGTGTTCTCTTCACTGTGTGTGTGACTGTGTTCTCTTCTCTGTGTGTGTGACTGTGTTCTCTTCTCTGTGTGTGTGACTGTGTTCTCTTCTCTGTGTGTGTGACTGTGTTCTCTTCACTGTGTGTGTGACTGTGTTCTCTTCACTGTGTGTGTGACTGTGTTCTCTTCTCTGTGTGTGTGACTGTGTTCTCTTCTCTGTGTGTGTGACTGTGTTCTCTTCACTGTGTGTGTGACTGTGTTCTCTTCTCTGTGTGTGTGACTGTGTTCTCTTCTCCGTGTGTGTGACTCTGTTCTCTTCTCCGCAGCCGTACTTCGCTCTGTTCGCTGCGCTGCGATGGATTCTGACCGAGCTCGTCATGTAAGACTCGGATCTTATCAACTCTTCTCTGATGTTTAAGTTTTCCAAATCTGAAACCTTTTGTACATATGCAAAATATAAATAACATTACTGTACTTTTTACTCTATTGTGTGTGTTTTTGGATTCCTTTCTCTCTCTCCAGAAACTGCTTTCATTATTCCCCCCATTCCTTTCCTCTGCAGATTCCTGCTCGAGTTCAACCTGTACAGCTGGACCTCCGACCTCACCGTCACCGGTGTGTGTGTGTGTGTGTGTTTATGAGGCATTGTGTGTGTTAGTGTGTGTTTATGAGGCAGTGTGTTTATGAGGCAGTGTGTTTATGAGGCAGTGTGTGTGGCAGTGTGTTTGTTAGTGTGTGTTTATGAGGTGGTGTGTGTGTGTTTATGAGGGAGTGTGTGTGTGTGTGTTTGAGGCAGTGTGTGTGTGTGTGTTTATGAGGCAGTGTGTGTGTTAGTGTGTGTTTATGAGGCAGTGTGTGTGTTGGTGTGTGTTTATGAGGCAGTGTGTGTGTTAGTGTGTATTTATGAGGCAGTGTGTTTGATAGTGTGTGTTTATGAGGCATTGTGTTTGATAGTGTGTGTTTATGAGGCATTGTGTTTGATAGTGTGTGTTTATGAGGCATTGTGTTTGATAGTGTGTGTTTATGAGGCATTGTGTTTGATAGTGTGTGTTTATGAGGCAGTGTGTTTGATAGTGTGTGTTTATGAGGCAGTGTGTTTGATAGTGTGTGTTTATGAGGCAGTGTGTTTGATAGTGTGTTTATGAGGCAGTGTGTTTGATAGTGTGTTTATGAGGCAGTGTGTTTGATAGTGTGTGTTTATGAGGCAGTGTGTTTGATAGTGTGTGTTTATGAGGCAGTGTGTTTGATAGTGTATTTATGAGGCAGTGTGTTTGATAGTGTGTTTATGAGGCAGTGTGTTTGATAGTGTGTTTATGAGGCAGTGTGTTTGATAGTGTGTTTATGAGGCAGTGTGTTTGATAGTGTGTGTTTATGAGGCAGTGTGTTTGATAGTGTGTGTTTATGAGGCAGTGTGTTTGATAGTGTGTGTTTATGAGGCAGTGTGTTTGATAGTGTGTGTTTATGAGGCAGTGTGTTTGATAGTGTGTTTATGAGGCAGTGTGTTTGATAGTGTGTGTTTATGAGGCAGTGTGTTTGATAGTGTGTGTTTATGAGGCAGTGTGTTTGATAGTGTGTTTATGAGGCAGTGTGTGTGTTTTAGCGTGCGCACAGTCGAAGTTCAACCCTGTTTGTACTCATGTCTTATAAATGAGGTCTGGATGGATCCCATTTTCCACATTAAATGTAAGTGAGAAAACTGCAAGACTTCAGGATGTTTATGGATGTTTATGGATGTAAGTTAACTAGTGCTCAAAGCTCTAGTCAGGCATGTCACAGTGCACTAACTGTCTTCATGATGAGACTTATATATGTCAAAATGCATGAGTTGTGACACTCAGTCACTGGTGATCTGGAGGAATGAAGTGTGCATGTTAAAGCAGGTCGAGCAGAACTGCACTTCTGCCACTCATGCTTGTGTTTACATTATTCTGTACAGTATTTGTATGTTCCTTGAGTGATAGAGCCTTGCCGTAGGAAACAGTTTGAAGAACAATGTCTCTCTATGTCTCTCTCTCTCTCTCTCTCTCTCTCTCTCTCTCTCTCTCTCTCTCTCTCTCTCTATCTCTGTGTCTCTCTCTCTATCTCTGTGTGTGTCTGTCTCTCTCTCTCTCTCTGTCTCTCTCTATCTCTGTCTCTCTCTCTATCTCTGCGTGTCTCTCTCTCTCTCTCTCTCTCTCTCTCTCTCTCTCTCTCTCTCTCTCTCTCTCTCTCTCTCTCTCTCTCTCTCTCTCTCATCTCTCTCTCTCTCTCTCTCTCTCTGTCTCTCTCTCTCTCTGTCTCTCTCTCTATCTCTGTGTCTCTCTCTCTAGCTCAGAGAGGAGGCAGAACTCTGCTGGTCCCCTGTGACACCGAATATCCAGCGTTCGTGTCTGAGCGCACCATTAAAGAAACCGTGGGGAATATTGACTGTGAAAGCTGTGTTAAGTATGTGCAATACTTACAACCACACAAACACACGCACGCACACACACACACACACAGGACAGTTGGGGTCAGCTGAACACACACCACACAACCTTCATATGGTCAGTTCACTCACATATAATTATTTACACTTAAATACTCCTTTTCCATCTAAACAGTGCTGGTTTTCATGAAGGAGAAACAAGACTTGGAAACAATATATTGGTCAACTGAACACTTTGCATTGTGCATTTACATTATCAATAGCTCTGTTTATTATAATGAGAGTAATATTTTTTGTGATATATGTGAATGATGTACAAGAGAGGGAGAGAAAGGAAAAGGGACGAACAACTCAACTTAAAGCTGTTCATTTAAATGCAATTTTACAATGCTATTAATTATATTAGCATTGTAACTTATAAGTTTCATATTTATATATTTTACGTTATATATTTTGCTTTTGCCTTTTTGTTTGTTTAGTTTATTTAATCAGAAACTATCCATTCTCACTCCCAAGTTGTCAAAAACGGAAGTATGGTCAAGCCCCATAGTGTAACTATTAGACACTAAACGTGCACCTACACGTCGCTGTATCGACAAACTATATATCAATGATTTTTATATATATTTATAATTTCATAATTTTTTTGAGTACCAAACCCCACACCGACCATAAACATAAACAATAACCCTAATCAATAACATAAACATAAACACTGACCCTAATCAATAACCTAAACATAAACACTGACCCTAATCAATAACCTAAACATAAACACTCACCCTAATCGATAACCTAAACATAAACACTGACCCTAATCAATAACCTAAACATAAACACTCACCCTAATCAATAACCTAAACATAAACACTGACCCTAATCAATAACCTAAACATAAACACTGATTCTAATCAATAACCTAAACATAAACACTGACCCTAATCAATAACCTAAACATAAACACTCACCCTAATCAATAACCTAAACATAAACACTCACCCTAATCAATAACCTAAACATAAACACTGACCCTAATCAATAACCTAAACATAAACACTGACCCTAATCAATAACCTAAACATAAACACTCACCCTAATCAATAACCTAAACATAAACACTCACCCTAATCAATAACCTAAACATAAACACTGACCCTAATCAATAACCTAAACATAAACACTGACCCTAATCAATAACCTAAACATAAACACTCACCCTAATCAATAACCTAAACATAAACACTCACCCTAATCAATAACCTAAACATAAACACTGACCCTAATCAATAACCTAAACATAAACACTCACCCTAATCAATAACCTAAACATAAACACTCACCCTAATCAATAACCTAAACATAAACACTGACCCTAATCAATAACCTAAACATAAACACTGACCCTAAACAATAACCTAAACATAAACACTGACCCTAAACAATAACCTAAACATAAACACTGACCCTAATCAATAACCTAAACATAAACACTGACCCTAATCAATAACCTAAACATAAACACTGACCCTAAACAATAACCTAAACATAAACACTGACCCTAAACAATAACCTAAACATAAACACTGACCCTAATCAATAACCTAAACATAAACACTGACCCTAATCAATAACTTAAACATAAACACTGACCCTAATCAATAACCTAAACATAAACACGAAACATAAACACTTACCATAAACAATTATCTAAACATAATCAATAACCTAAACATAAACACTGACCCTAATCAATAACCTAAACATAAACACTCACCCTAATCAATAACCTAAACATAAACACTCACCCTAATCAATAACCTAAACATAAACACTGACCCTAATCAATAACCTAAACATAAACACTGACCCTAATCAATAACCTAAACATAAACACTGACCCTAAACAATAACCTAAACATAAACACTGACCCTAAACAATAACCTAAACCTAAACACTGACCCTAATCAATAACCTAAACATAAACACTGACCCTAATCAATAACCTAAACATAAACACTGACCCTAAACAATAACCTAAAAAAACACTGACCCTAATCAATAACCTAAACATAAACACTGACCCTAAACAATAACCTAAACATAAACACTGACCCTAAACAATAACCTAAACATAAACACTGACCCTAATCAATAACCTAAACATAAACACTCACCCTAATCAATAACCTAAACATAAACACTCACCCTAATCAATAACCTAAACATAAACACTGACCCTAATCAATAACCTAAACATAAACACTCACCCTAATCAATAACCTAAACATAAACACTCACCCTAATCAATAACCTAAACATAAACACTGACCCTAATCAATAACCTAAACATAAACACTGACCCTAAACAATAACCTAAACATAAACACTGACCCTAAACAATAACCTAAACATAAACACTGACCCTAAACAATAACCTAAACATAAACACTGACCCTAAACAATAACCTAAACATAAACACTGACCCTAAACAATAACCTAAACATAAACACTGACCCTAATCAATAACCTAAACATAAACACTCACCCTAATCAATAACCTAAACATAAACACTGACCCTAAACAATAACCTAAACATAAACACTGACCCTAAACAATAACCTAAACATAAACACTGACCCTAATCAATAACCTAAACATAAACACTGACCCTAATCAATAACCTAAACATAAACACGAAACATAAACACTTACCATAAACAATTATCTAAACATAATCAATAACCTAAACATAAACACTGACCCTAATCAATAACCTAAACATAAACACTGACCCTAAACAATAACCTAAACATAAACACTGACCCTAATCAATAACCTAAACATAAACACTGACCCTAATCAATAACTTAAACATAAACACTGACCCTAATCAATAACCTAAACATAAACACGAAACATAAACACTTACCATAAACAATTATCTAAACATAATCAATAACCTAAACATAAACACTGACCCTAATCAATAACCTAAACATAAACACTCACCCTAATCAATAACCTAAACATAAACACTCACCCTAATCAATAACCTAAACATAAACACTGACCCTAATCAATAACCTAAACATAAACACTGACCCTAATCAATAACCTAAACATAAACACTGACCCTAAACAATAACCTAAACATAAACACTGACCCTAAACAATAACCTAAACATAAACACTGACCCTAATCAATAACCTAAACATAAACACTGACCCTAATCAATAACCTAAACATAAACACTGACCCTAAACAATAACCTAAACATAAACACTGACCCTAAACAATAACCTAAACATAAACACTGACCCTAAACAATAACCTAAACATAAACACTGACCCTAATCAATAACCTAAACATAAACACTCACCCTAATCAATAACCTAAACATAAACACTCACCCTAATCAATTACCTAAACATAAACACTGACCCTAATCAATAACCTAAACATAAACACTCACCCTAATCAATAACCTAAACATAAACACTCACCCTAATCAATAACCTAAACATAAACACTGACCCTAATCAATAACCTAAACATAAACACTGACCCTAAACAATAACCTAAACATAAACACTGACCCTAAACAATAACCTAAACATAAACACTGACCCTAAACAATAACCTAAACATAAACACTGACCCTAAACAATAACCTAAACATAAACACTGACCCTAAATAATAACCTAAACATAAACACTGACCCTAATCAATAACCTAAACATAAACACTCACCCTAATCAATAACCTAAACATAAACACTGACCCTAATCAATAACCTAAACATAAACACTGACCCTAAACAATAACCTAAACATAAACACTGACCCTAAACAATAACCTAAACATAAACACTGACCCTAAACAATAACCTAAAAATAAACACTGACCCTAAACAATAACCTAAACATAAACACTGACCCTAAACAATAACCTAAACATAAACACTCACCCTAATCAATAACCTAAACATAAACACTCACCCTAATCAATAACCTAAACATAAACACTCACCCTAATCAATAACCTAAACATAAACACTCACCCTAATCAATAACCTAAACATAAACACTCACCCTAATCAATAACCTAAACATAAACACTGACCCTAATCAATAACCTAAACATAAACACTGACCCTAAACAATAACCTAAACATAAACACTGACCCTAAACAATAACCTAAACATAAACACTGACCCTAAACAATAACCTAAACATAAACACTGACCCTAAACAATAACCTAAACATAAACACTGACCCTAAACAATAACCTAAACATAAACACTCACCCTAATCAATAACCTAAACATAAACACTCACCCTAATCAATAACCTAAACATAAACACTCAACCTAATCAATAACCTAAACATAAACACTCACCCTAATCAATAACCTAAACATAAACACTCACCCTAATCAATAACCTAAACATAAACACTGACCCTAATCAATAACCTAAACATAAACACTGACCCTAATCAATAACCTAAACATAAACACTGACCCTAAACAATAACCTAAACATAAACACTGACCCTAATCAATAACCTAAACATATACACTCACCCTAATCAATAACCTAAACATAAACACTGACCCTAATCAATAACCTAAACATAAACACTGACCCTAAACAATAACCTAAACATAAACACTGACCCTAAACAATAACCTAAACATAAACACTGACCCTAAACAATAACCTAAACATAAACACTGACCCTAAACAATAACCTAAACATAAACACTGACCCTAAACAATAACCTAAACATAAACACTGACCCTAAACAATAACCTAAACATAAACACTGACCCTAAACAATAACCTAAACATAAACACTGACCCTAAACAATAACCTAAACATAAACACTGACCCTAAACAATAACCTAAACATAAACACTGACCCTAAACAATAACCTAAACATAAACACTGACCCTAAACAATAACCTAAACATAAACACTGACCCTAAACAATAACCTAAACATAAACACTGACCCTAAACAATAACCTAAACATAAACACTGACCCTAATCAATAACCTAAACATAAACACTCACCCTAATCAATAACCTAAACATAAACACTCACCCTATTCAATAACCTAAACATAAACACTGACCCTAATCAATAACCTAAACATAAACACTGACCCTAAACAATAACCTAAACATAAACATTGACCCTTATCAATAACCTAAACATAAACACTGACCCTAAACGATATAGAACACGTAACAGGCAAATAAAAGTACAGCAGAGTTATACTTCTGTTGCAAGCTTTTATCCAAAGTAAGGGAGAAGATGACGATTAAGAAATGAATCATTATCCTTAAATCTTCCATCTTTAGCCCTAGTGCATTAATGTGCAGGTGAAGAGCTTATTCATGTCAGTTTATGAACACTTGTCTGCCAGATTCCATACAGCATTGACGCCTCTTCATCCACACTCGTCTTCTTTTGGAGCAGATATAGAGGCATTGTGAAGTCTTTGAATCTCCCGGTCTGCCTCCTGTCCTCCTCAGGTCGTTTGTTATCCAGCAGATTCCCAGCAGTAACCTGTTCATGGTGGTCATCGACAACACCTGTGACTGCAGCGAGCTCGGCCCCGTCACCATGGACCCCGTCGAAATTATGTATATCCTTAATAAAGAAGCAGGTGCTTTCACCATCATTTTATTAATTTGGTAACACTTTAGTTTAGGGTCCAATTCTCACTATCAACTAGCTGCTTATTATCATGCATATTAATAGCTTATTGGCTGTTAATTAGTACTTATAAAGCACATATTAATGCCTTATTCTTCATGACCATATTCTACATCCCTTAATCCTAAACTTAACAACTAACTATTGATAAGCAGTAATAAGGAGTTTATTGAGGCAAAAGACAGTTATTAGTTAGTGAATAGTTAGCCTGGTTAAAACCAGAGCATTCTCAGTTGTAACTAAGTTATGGTCTGGCAAAGCGTCATAGACAAATCATTTCCAGAGGGGCGTCACCAACGGATAGAGCTAACCAATCAGAGCGATGAAGGAGATGACGTATGCAGAGCGGCGGAGACACATCTCCGAGTGTTGTTCTTTGCTCGGTTTTTAACTAAAAGGAAACGTTCAAATGGCTTAAAACAGACGCGATAGCTGATTGGAACGAGTGATGTTCGACGGCGGCGTCCATCTTTGTAATGTAGGCTACAAAATCTGCTTCAAAATCCCAGCGCTGTCGTCATCGTGTAACGCCCGGCCCAACGCTTCTGATTGGTGCCTCGATCTCGACGCATTGTAAATGGGCTTGAATGAGCTCTTTGCCAGACTAACTTTCAGAGCAAATCTAAATTTGCCGGAAGTTGTCTGGGTTTTCCCAGGCTAGTGAATAGTGAGAACTGATCCCTAAACTAAAGTGTGACCTATTTTGGTCATTCAAGTATCTTTGCTCAGTCTGAACATAATGCTTATAAGTTTATGCAACTGCCAATTATCTTTTGTAGACACTGTCTCTATGGTCTCTGGTTTCCTCTGTTTTCAAAAGCGTCCTCTGTCGTATTTTCCCCTTAATTTCACTGCACATAACGAGTCTCTGAAATGTGAGCGGTTGAAGTTTCAGAAGGACAGAAGACGCCCGGACACGTGCCACCCCTTCCATCACGAGGTACAGGAGCAGAGCCCTCAGCTGCGACAGACCTTCAGGAAGGATTTAATATCCATTCACTGCTGCACAAGAATTACACGATCAATAAGTTATGGCAATATATGTTTTTACATTGCTTTTACTCAGTTA
Source organism: Rhinichthys klamathensis goyatoka (assembly GCF_029890125.1). Taxonomy (NCBI): domain Eukaryota; kingdom Metazoa; phylum Chordata; class Actinopteri; order Cypriniformes; family Leuciscidae; genus Rhinichthys; species Rhinichthys klamathensis. Next base: position 819,349 of record NW_026607054.1, on the reverse strand, counting down.
TACAGTTATACAAGATCCAAGTCAGTTTAATGTAATTTAAGTTGAAATGACTTAAACAACCAAGTTGATTGCACTTAAAAATCATCTTTTGTTGCAGTGTGGAAGATGCTATTCGCAGACCAGCATGCATTACTAGCATTTGAACGTATTAAATATTTTATTCTTTTGTAATAGCAATTCCATGGCACCATATTGTCAGCGATCTTTAGAGTAAGAGTTGACTAATATCTGCTGGTTTTTTGGTAGAATCCAAATCATACGCTAAAAACTCTTCATATTCCATTCCTGCAGTTCAGTAGATGGGATGTTACGCTGTTACATGAACATTAGAATCAGAATTTTCCAGCTTTCATACATTGCCATAGAGTTCATAATTCTGATTTGAAGTAATTTTGTCCATGTTTGATCGTTCCTCAGGAGAACTCGATGGAGTGTGGCGGATCCGAGAGCGTGACTCCATCACTAACAGCTTCAGTTCTGCTACTCCTGATAGTCCACCTCTTTCCCAGGTGATGACAACAGGCTCCGCCCCTTTCCCATGTGATGACAACAGGCTCCACCCCCTTTCCCATGTGATGACAACAGGCTCCACCCCTTTCCCAGGTGATGACAACAGGCCCCGCCCCCTTTCCCTCCTTCCCATGTGATGACAACAGGCTCCACCCCCTTTCCCTCTTTCCCAGGTGATGACAACAGGCTCCGCCCCCTTTCCCTCCTCGGCCAGCATGCAAAAAGTGATCATATAAATATCGATTTACACTGGAAAACTTAACTCATCAGAATCACATAGACAGCTACAAAAAAATGATATTTTAAGGGAACACTTTATATTTAAGGTCTCATTTATTAAACATTAGTTAATGCATTGACTAACATGAACTAACAATGAGCAATATATTTTTACGGCATTTATCAACCTTTGTTAATGTTAGTTAATATAAAAAAGTTTGTTTGTGTTAGTTCACAATGCATTAACTTATGTTAACATACAACTTTTTATTTTAATACTGTATTTGTAAATGTTGAGATTAACTAAGATTAATAAATGCTGTAGAAGTATTGTTCATGTTAAGTAATGTAGTTAACTCATGTTATCAAATGAAAGCTTACTGTACAGTCTTACCATATTTTATGTTCACATAGGTAATAGGAAACATCTTACAAGCAAGGCTACAGGAGACTGGTAACTGTGCTAATTAACGGAATTTAAGTAGGATTCGTAAATGTCTACAAACAAAAACAATTGTGTCATAAATTTGAGAGTTTTTGTTCCGTAACTATTATAGTTATACTATTTATGATTTCCAGCCATACAACTGTGACCAATGCAATAGAATAGTGTATAACAAGCGTGGATGTTCTTTGTGAACATTGCCTTACAATAAGAGATACAACTGCAGTTTGTGTACTTTTGAAATAAATCTTTTTAAAAAATACAAAGAGACTAATGAGTTGATCTTTGATGATTTGTTGCTTTTTGACACTTTCATATGTACATATGTCTTACATATTCCCTTTTCAGTGAGGTGCTTCAACTTGATCTTCCACAATTGATGTGAGAGAACATCATAAACCCAGAGCCTCGATCACCCCCCGGTGGCTGGTCCCAGTATAGCTCATAAACCCAGAGTCTAGATCGCCCCCCGGTGGCTGGTCCCAGTTTAGTTCATAAACCCAGAGTCTCGATTGCCCCCCGGTGGCTGGTCCCAGTTTAGTTCATAAACCCAGAGTCTCGATTGCCCCCCGGTGGCTGGTCCTAGTATAGCTCATAAACCCTGAGTCTCGATCCCCCCCCGGTGGCTGGTCCCAGTATAGCTCATAAACCCAGAGTCTCGATCCCCCCCCCGGTGGCTGGTCCCAGCATAGCTCATAAACCCAGAGTCTAGATCGCCCCCCGGTGGCTGGTCCCAGTATAGCTCATAAACCCAGAGTCTCGATCCCCCCCCGGTGGCTGGTCCCAGTATAGCTCATAAACCCAAAGTCTAGATCGCCCCCCGGTGGCTGGTCCCAGTTTAGTTCATAAACCCAGAGTCTCGATCGCCCCCCGGTGGCTGGTCCCAGTATAGCTCATAAACCCAGAGTCTCGATCGCCCCCCGGTGGCTGGTCCCAGTATAGCTCATAAACCCTGAGCCTCGATCGCCCCCCGGTGGCTGGTCCCAGTATAGCTCATAAACCCAGAGTCTCGATCGCCCCCCGTTGGCTGGTCCCAGTATAGCTCATAAACCCTGAGTCTCGATCCCCCCCCGGTGGCTGGTCCCAGTATAGCTCATAAACCCAGAGTCTCGATCCCCCCCCCCGGTGGCTGGTCCCAGTATAGCTCATAAACCCAGAGTCTAGATCGCCCCCCGGTGGCTGGTCCCAGTATAGCTCATAAACCCAGAGTCTCGACCCCCCCCCGGTGGCTGGTCCCAGTATAGCTCATAAACCCAAAGTCTAGATCGCCCCCCGGTGGCTGGTCCCAGTTTAGTTCATAAACCCAGAGTCTCGATCGCCCCCCGGTGGCTGGTCCCAGTATAGCTCATAAACCCAGAGTCTCGATCGCCCCCCGGTGGCTGGTCCCAGTTTAGTTCATAAACCCAGAGTCTCGATCGCCCCCCCGGTGGCTGGTCCCAGTATAGCTCATAAACCCTGAGCCTCGATCGCCCCCCGGTGGCTGGTCCCAGTATAGCTCATAAACCCTGAGTCTCGATCCCCCCCGGTGGCTGGTCCCAGTATAGCTTATAAACCCAGAGTCTCGACCCCCCCCCCGGTGGCTGGTCCCAGTATAGCTCTATCCCAGAGTGTAGATCGCCCCCCGGTGGCTGGTCCCAGTATAGCTCATAAACCCAGAGTCTCGATCCCCCCCCGGTGGCTGGTCCCAGTATAGCTCATAAACCCAGAGTCTAGATCGCCCCCCGGTGGCTGGTCCCAGTTTAGTTCATAAACCCAGAGTCTCGATCGCCCCCCGGTGGCTGGTCCCAGTATAGTTCATAAACCCTGAGTCTCGATCGCCCCCCGGTGGCTGGTCCCAGTATAGTTCATAAACCCTGAGTCTCGATCGCCCCCCGGTGGCTGGTCCCAGTATAGCTCATAAACCCAGAGTCTCGATCCCCCCCCGGTGGCTGGTCCCAGGATAGCTCATAAACCCAGAGTCTAGATCGCCCCCCGGTGGCTGGTCCCAGTATAGTTCATAAACCCTGAGTCTCGATCGCCCCCCGGTGGCTGGTTCCAGTATAGCTCATAAACCCAGAGTCTCTATTGCCGCCCCGGTGTCTGGTCCCAGTATAGCTCATAAACCCAAAGTCTCGATCGCCCCCCGGTGGCTGGTCCCAGTATAGCTCATAAACCCAGAGTCTCGATCGCCCCCCGGTGGCTGGTCCCAGTATAGCTCATAAACCCAGAGTCTCGATCGCCCCTCGGTGGCTGGTCCCAGTATAGCTCATAAACCCTGAGTCTCGATCGCCCCCCGGTGGCTGGTCCCAGTATAGCTCATAAACCCAAAGTCTCGATCGCCCCCCGGTGGCTGGTCCCAGTATAGCTCATAAACCCAGAGTCTCGATCGCCCCCCGGTGGCTGGTCCTAGTATAGCTCATAAACCCAGAGTCTCGATCGCCCCCCGGTGGCTGGTCCCAGTATAGCTCATAAACCCAGAGTCTCGATCGCCCCCCGTTGGCTGGTCCCAGTATAGCTCATAAACCCTGAGTCTCGATCCCCCCCCGGTGGCTGGTCCCAGTATAGCTCATAAACCCAGAGTCTCGATCCCCCCCCCGGTGGCTGGTCCCAGTATAGCTCATAAACCCAGAGTCTAGATCGCCCCCCGGTGGCTGGTCCCAGTATAGCTCATAAACCCAGAGTCTCGATCCCCCCCCGGTGGCTGGTCCCAGTATAGCTCATAAACCCAAAGTCTAGATCGCCCCCCGGTGGCTGGTCCCAGTTTAGTTCATAAACCCAGAGTCTCGATCGCCCCCCGGTGGCTGGTCCCAGTATAGCTCATAAACCCAGAGTCTCGATCGCCCCCCGGTGGCTGGTCCCAGTTTAGTTCATAAACCCAGAGTCTCGATCGCCCCCCCGGTGGCTGGTCCCAGTATAGCTCATAAACCCTGAGCCTCGATCGCCCCCCGGTGGCTGGTCCCAGTATAGCTCATAAACCCTGAGTCTCGATCCCCCCCGGTGGCTGGTCCCAGTATAGCTTATAAACCCAGAGTCTCGACCCCCCCCCCGGTGGCTGGTCCCAGTATAGCTCATAAACCCAGAGTCTAGATCGCCCCCCGGTGGCTGGTCCCAGTATAGCTCATAAACCCAGAGTCTCGATCCCCCCCCGGTGGCTGGTCCCAGTATAGCTCATAAACCCAGAGTCTAGATCGCCCCCCGGTGGCTGGTCCCAGTTTAGTTCATAAACCCAGAGTCTCGATCGCCCCCCGGTGGCTGGTCCCAGTATAGTTCATAAACCCTGAGTCTCGATCGCCCCCCGGTGGCTGGTCCCAGTATAGTTCATAAACCCTGAGTCTCGATCGCCCCCCGGTGGCTGGTCCCAGTATAGCTCATAAACCCAGAGTCTCGATCCCCCCCCGGTGGCTGGTCCCAGGATAGCTCATAAACCCAGAGTCTAGATCGCCCCCCGGTGGCTGGTCCCAGTATAGTTCATAAACCCTGAGTCTCGATCGCCCCCCGGTGGCTGGTTCCAGTATAGCTCATAAACCCAGAGTCTCTATTGCCGCCCCGGTGTCTGGTCCCAGTATAGCTCATAAACCCAAAGTCTCGATCGCCCCCCGGTGGCTGGTCCCAGTATAGCTCATAAACCCAGAGTCTCGATCGCCCCCCGGTGGCTGGTCCCAGTATAGCTCATAAGCCCAGAGTCTCGATCGCCCCTCGGTGGCTGGTCCCAGTATAGCTCATAAACCCTGAGTCTCGATCGCCCCCCGGTGGCTGGTCCCAGTATAGCTCATAAACCCAAAGTCTCGATCGCCCCCCGGTGGCTGGTCCCAGTATAGCTCATAAACCCAGAGTCTCGATCGCCCCCCGGTGGCTGGTCCCAGTATAGCTCATAAACCCAGAGTCTCGATCGCCCCCCGGTGGCTGGTCCCAGTATAGCTCATAAACTCAGAGTCTCGATCGCCCCCCGGTGGCTGGTCCCAGTATAGCTCATAAACCCAGAGTCTCGATCGCCCCCCGGTGGCTGGTCCCAGTATAGCTCATAAACCCAGAGTCTCGATCGCCCCCCGGTGGCTGGTCCCAGTGTAGCTCATAAACCCAGAGTCTCGATCGCCCCCCGGTGGCTGGTCCCAGTATAGCTCATAAACCCAGAGTCTCGATCGCCCCCCGGTGGCTGGTCCCAGTATAGCTCATAAACCCAGAGTCTCGATCGCCCCCCGGTGGCTGGTCCCAGTATAGCTCATAAACCCAGAGTCTCGATCGCCCCCCGGTGGCTGGTCCCAGTATAGCTCATAAACCCAGAGTCTCGATCGCCCCCCGGTGGCTGGTCCCAGTATAGCTCATAAACCCTGAGTCTCGATCCCCCCCCGGTGGCTGGTCCCAGTATAGCTCATAAACCCAGAGTCTCGATCGCCCCCCGGTGGCTGGTCCCAGTGTAGCTCATAAACCCAGAGTCTCGATCGCCCCCCGGTGGCTGGTCCCAGTATAGCTCATAAACCCAGAGTCTCGATCGCCCCCCGGTGGCTGGTCCCAGTATAGCTCATAAACCCAGAGTCTCGATCGCCCCCCGGTGGCTGGTCCCAGTATAGCTCATAAACCCAGAGTCTCGATCGCCCCCCGGTGGCTGGTCCCAGTATAGCTCATAAACCCAGAGTCTCGATCGCCCCCCGGTGGCTGGTCCCAGTATAGTTCATAAACCCAGAGTCTCGATCGCCCCCCGGTGGCTGGTCCCAGTATAGCTCATAAACCCTGAGTCTCGATCGCCCCCCGGTGGCTGGTCCCAGTATAGCTCATAAACCCAAAGTCTCGATCGCCCCCCGGTGGCTGGTCCCAGTATAGCTCATAAACCCAGAGTCTCGATCGCCCCCCGGTGGCTGGTCCCAGTATAGCTCATAAACCCAGAGTCTCGATCGCCCCCCGGTGGCTGGTCCTAGTATAGCTCATAAACCCAGAGTCTCGATCGCCCCCCGGTGGCTGGTCCCAGTATAGCTCATAAACCCAGAGTCTCGATCGCCCCCCGTTGGCTGGTCCCAGTATAGCTCATAAACACTGAGTCTCGATCCCCCCCCGGTGGCTGGTCCCAGTATAGCTCATAAACCCAGAGTCTCGATCCCCCCCCCGGTGGCTGGTCCCAGTATAGCTCATAAACCCAGAGTCTAGATCGCCCCCCGGTGGCTGGTCCCAGTATAGCTCATAAACCCAGAGTCTCGATCCCCCCCCGGTGGCTGGTCCCAGTATAGCTCATAAACCCAAAGTCTAGATCGCCCCCCGGTGGCTGGTCCCAGTTTAGTTCATAAACCCAGAGTCTCGATCGCCCCCCGGTGGCTGGTCCCAGTATAGCTCATAAACCCAGAGTCTCGATCGCCCCCCGGTGGCTGGTCCCAGTTTAGTTCATAAACCCAGAGTCTCGATCGCCCCCCCGGTGGCTGGTCCCAGTATAGCTCATAAACCCTGAGCCTCGATCGCCCCCCGGTGGCTGGTCCCAGTATAGCTCATAAACCCTGAGTCTCGATCCCCCCCGGTGGCTGGTCCCAGTATAGCTTATAAACCCAGAGTCTCGACCCCCCCCCCGGTGGCTGGTCCCAGTATAGCTCATAAACCCAGAGTCTAGATCGCCCCCCGGTGGCTGGTCCCAGTATAGCTCATAAACCCAGAGTCTCGATCCCCCCCCGGTGGCTGGTCCCAGTATAGCTCATAAACCCAGAGTCTAGATCGCCCCCCGGTGGCTGGTCCCAGTTTAGTTCATAAACCCAGAGTCTCGATCGCCCCCCGGTGGCTGGTCCCAGTATAGTTCATAAACCCTGAGTCTCGATCGCCCCCCGGTGGCTGGTCCCAGTATAGTTCATAAACCCTGAGTCTCGATCGCCCCCCGGTGGCTGGTCCCAGTATAGCTCATAAACCCAGAGTCTCGATCCCCCCCCCGGTGGCTGGTCCCAGGATAGCTCATAAACCCAGAGTCTAGATCGCCCCCCGGTGGCTGGTCCCAGTATAGTTCATAAACCCTGAGTCTCGATCGCCCCCCGGTGGCTGGTTCCAGTATAGCTCATAAACCCAGAGTCTCTATTGCCGCCCCGGTGTCTGGTCCCAGTATAGCTCATAAACCCAAAGTCTCGATCGCCCCCCGGTGGCTGGTCCCAGTATAGCTCATAAACCCAGAGTCTCGATCGCCCCCCGGTGGCTGGTCCCAGTATAGCTCATAAACCCAGAGTCTCGATCGCCCCTCGGTGGCTGGTCCCAGTATAGCTCATAAACCCTGAGTCTCGATCGCCCCCCGGTGGCTGGTCCCAGTATAGCTCATAAACCCAAAGTCTCGATCGCCCCCCGGTGGCTGGTCCCAGTATAGCTCATAAACCCAGAGTCTCGATCGCCCCCCGGTGGCTGGTCCCAGTATAGCTCATAAACCCAGAGTCTCGATCGCCCCCCGGTGGCTGGTCCCAGTATAGCTCATAAACTCAGAGTCTCGATCGCCCCCCGGTGGCTGGTCCCAGTATAGCTCATAAACCCAGAGTCTCGATCGCCCCCCGGTGGCTGGTCCCAGTATAGCTCATAAACCCAGAGTCTCGATCGCCCCCCGGTGGCTGGTCCCAGTGTAGCTCATAAACCCAGAGTCTCGATCGCCCCCCGGTGGCTGGTCCCAGTATAGCTCATAAACCCAGAGTCTCGATCGCCCCCCGGTGGCTGGTCCCAGTATAGCTCATAAACCCAGAGTCTCGATCGCCCCCCGGTGGCTGGTCCCAGTATAGCTCATAAACCCAGAGTCTCGATCGCCCCCCGGTGGCTGGTCCCAGTATAGCTCATAAACCCAGAGTCTCGATCGCCCCCCGGTGGCTGGTCCCAGTATAGCTCATAAACCCTGAGTCTCGATCCCCCCCCGGTGGCTGGTCCCAGTATAGCTCATAAACCCAGAGTCTCGATCGCCCCCCGGTGGCTGGTCCCAGTATAGCTCATAAACCCAGAGTCTCGATCGCCCCCCGGTGGCTGGTCCCAGTGTAGCTCATAAACCCAGAGTCTCGATCGCCCCCCGGTGGCTGGTCCCAGTATAGCTCATAAACCCAGAGTCTCGATCGCCCCCCGGTGGCTGGTCCCAGTATAGCTCATAAACCCAGAGTCTCGATCGCCCCCCGGTGGCTGGTCCCAGTATAGCTCATAAACCCAGAGTCTCGATCGCCCCCCGGTGGCTGGTCCCAGTATAGCTCATAAACCCAGAGTCTCGATCGCCCCCCGGTGGCTGGTCCCAGTATAGCTCATAAACCCAGAGTCTCGATCGCCCCCCGGTGGCTGGTCCCAGTGTAGCTCATAAACCCTGAGTCTCGATCGCCCCCCGGTGGCTGGTCCCAGTATAGCTCATAAACCCTGAGCCTCGATCGCCCCCCGGTGGCTGGTCCCAGTATAGCTCATAAACCCAGAGTCTCGATCGCCCCCCGGTGGCTGGTCCCAGTATAGCTCATAAACCCTGAGTCTCGATTCCCCCCCGGTGGCTGGTCCCAGTATAGCTCATAAACCCAGAGTCTCGACCCCCCCCCCCCCCGGTGGCTGGTCCCAGTATAGCTCATAAACCCAGAGTCTAGATCGCCCCCCGGTGGCTGGTCCCAGTGTAGCTCATAAACCCTGAGTCTCGATCGCCCCCCGGTGGCTGGTCCCAGTATAGCTCATAAACCCAGAGTCTAGATCGGCCCCCGGTGGCTGGTCCCAGTGTAGCTCATAAACCCTGAGTCTCGATCGCCCCCCGGTGGCTGGTCCCAGTATAGCTCATAAACCCAGAGTCTCGATCGCCCCTCGGTGGCTGGTCCCAGTATAGCTCATAAACCCTGAGTCTCGATCGCCCCCCGGTGGCTGGTCCCAGTATAGCTCATAAACCCAGAGTCTCGATCGCCCCCCGGTGGCTGGTCCCAGTATAGCTCATAAACCCAGAGTCTCGATCGCCCCCCGGTGGCTGGTCCCAGTGTAGCTCATAAACCCTGAGTCTCGATCGCCCCCCGGTGGCTGGTCCCAGTATAGCTCATAAACCCTGAGTCTCGATCGCCCCCCGGTGGCTGGTCCCAGTATAGCTCATAAACCCAGAGTCTCGATCGCCCCCCGGTGGCTGGTCCCAGTATAGCTCTTAAACCCAGAGTCTCGATCGCCCCCCGGTGGCTAGTCCCAGTATAGCTCATAAGCTCCCCATGAAGTCTAATGGGACATGAGACAAAGAATCAAATCACACTTCAAATCAATTTTTTCCAAAGATATTTTCTGTCATTTTAGGTAGTTTTTATCATGCTGATAAAAGTTCAAGTGTTCTTTTTTTTTTTTTTTTTTTATAAGTTTTGTTTTAGCTAGTTATTTGATGCTATAAAATGGGAGTGTGACGTCATGATTGACAGCTGTGATTGACAGCTTCTCTGAGTGAAGTAGTCACTGAGGAACCAACAGACTTTTGTCGGGAGGAGATTGGAGCTTTAACTTTAACTTTAACTTCTACATCTTTTTTCAGTCTATGGTGTGATGTAATGTCTGGGGCCGAGTTCATCCAGACAGCAACCTGGTAAAAATAATAACAATAATAAAAATAAAATGTAAAATTCTTTTCACAGGAAACGATTTGTCTGATTATACAATATGGGCCAGATTACATTATGGCATTGTCTGAGCTGGAAAGTAGGTTCATCTTAAAAAGGCAAGTAAAAATACCCTCGCCATTTTGCTTCATCAGGTGAGATGCATCACATATTAAATCACTATAAGAGAAATCTAATGGGATGCATAGTGTTAGTGTAAGACTAAACGAACATGGGTTCCATTCATTTATGTTATGATATATACTGTATGTATATAGATATGTATATATATAATAACTACAAACTACTTCCATGTAACTTTAACTTTATGGCTTTCAAGAACTCAGTAATAACTACACCTGGAGCTGGAGCTGGATGAACTGATGCTTCTCGTGCACTTTCATTCAAAATACACCGGCAATGTGAAAAACATACTTTACTCTTTTAATGACTTTATTTACAGGGATTGCATAAAAAAATGTTAGGTATTGTACAGAAATTATATTATTTACTGTAGAAAACTTGATGAATCACAGTGCATACGATTTGTTAGTGTTTTTGATTGTTTTGTTTTGCTATCCAGTGAATTAGTGCAATACTTCTCAAACCTGTCCTGCCCTGTGTCCGAATATACCAACTTCCATACTATATACTTTCCCCTCATGTGAAGCCCTCAAATGAACGGATAAACACTGGATCATGCCTTAAAGGGATAGTTCACCCAACAATGAAAATTACCCATGATTGACTCTCCCTCAAGTCATCCTAGGTGTATACGACTTTCTTCTTTCAGACGAATACAATCAGAGTTCTAATTCGTGACTGGTGTTTTGTTTTGCTCTTTCCTCTGCGCTTCCGCGTTCGGCATTGCGTTGTGCGTCGGGTCACGGGTTAGTCTTCCAATCGATGCATACGGCCGTCTGCCAGAAGCTAGTTATTTTAGTCGATAAAGTTTTAAATATGGACATTTTTTCTATGCATCGCTTTGCTTCAGAAGGCCTTTATTAACCCCCCGGAGCTGCTCGGGACACTTTTATGATGGATAGATGCACTTTTATTAGGATGGATGCACTTTTATGATGGACAGATGCACTTTTATGATGGATGGATGCACTTTTATGATGGATGGATGCACTTTTATTAGGATGGATGCACTTTTATGATGGACAGATGCACTTTTATGATGGATAGAAGCACTTTTATGATGGATAGATGCACTTTTTTGATAGATTGATGCACTTTTATGATGGATGGATGCACTTTTATGATGGATAGATGCACTTTTATGATGGACAGATGCACTTTTTTGATAGATGGATGCACTTTTATGATGGATGGATGCACTTTTATGATGGACAGATGCACTTTTATGATGGATGGATGCACTTTTTTGATAGATGGATGCACTTTTATGATTGATGGATGCACTTTTATGATGGACAGATGCACTTTTATGATGGATAGATGCACTTTTATAATGGATGGATGCACTTTTATGATGGACAGATGCACTTTTATGATGGATAGATGCACTTTTATGATGGATAGATGCACTTTTATGATGGATAGATGCACTTTTATGATGGATGGATGCACTTTTTTGATAGATGGATGCACTTTTATGATGGATGGATGCACTTTTATGATGGATAGATGCACTTGTATGGACTGTGCCCATTCACTCCCATTATAAAGCTTGGGAGAGCCAGGACATTTTTTTATATAACTGATTGTATTCGTCTGAAAGAAGAATGTCATATACACCTAGGATGACTTGAGGGTGAGTAAATCATGGGCTAATTAAAATTTTTGTGTGAACTATCCCTTTAACGACTATTTTCAGTTAAAATCCTCTGATAAGAAAAAAATGAGAAAAGAAACATCTGAGAAAATAAATATATAATAATATCTGCAGTTTTTTTTAGATGTCCTGTACATAGTACTTATAGCAAGAAAACAATCAGTCTTTGTCATAATGGTTTCAGCTCTATAAATATCATGTGTTTAGTTTTCCCTCCTGGCAGGCTCTCGTTACTTGCACACGAACTGGTCGACGGTGCGCGAACAGCGCTTGCACCTGACGTAGCAGCACCAGTGGAACTTGCAGTGGCAGCGCTCGACCAGTTGCACCTTATACTGGTCGTATCCTCGACCGCAGCACATGAGCGCGCAGCCGTCCATGCCTTCAGACGTCTTGTTACAGAGCCGACCCTGAGTTCCCAAAGAGCCGGTGGTCTTGTTCCCTACGCAGTAATCCGGACTGGGCTCTATGTACACCAGGTCGTTGCTGGTAGGAGAGTTAAATTTGGAGTGAACTTGAACGAGTTTCCCCCGGCTGTTCAGCTTCATGGCAGCGGCGCTGTCGTATTTCTCCTTCAGAGCGTCGCCAACCCTGCGGAAATCTGCGAGTTGCAACCAGCATGTTTTAAGGCTGCAGGAGCCGGACACGCCGTGACACTTACAGGAGACGTGAGCGAGATCAGACGCTATCTGTGACAGAGAAACAGTTTATTAGCTAGAAAGAATCATGATAAAGTGAGATGCTAAGAATGCTGAGAGTTTGAATCAAGACCCAGATAGTGTTGCAACCAAGCGGGAACCTTCCGGTCTCTCTCTTGAAACCAACACGGAAGTGACTTAACCTGCAGTTCATCCACTGGCCACTAGAGGCCGGCTGCAGAAGAGACTCAATCCTATAGACCCGCATGTTAAAATGCCCAACTTTACAGCAGAAAAAAACATGTTTACAGCCTGGTACTAAAAGTGGTTTTGGTCTATAAAGCTAATTTTGCCCTTCATGACGACTGTGAGGGGGGGGGGAATATTTTCACAACTCATCCGTTTAAATTATATAAAGCCTTAAAGTTCTTCATAATTAAGGGCGTGGCCACTTGAGTGGCAGGTGGATTGCCACTGTATAGACTGTATAAAAATATGGATGTAGTGTCCGACAGTCTATAGGCTTGTCCGACTTGAACCGGCGCTGCACAGACCGATCGGTATATGACATCAAAATACCGTGAGAGTTATTGAAGAGCATATGGAGCCGTCTGCTCTCTAATCGCTCTTGCGGTATTTTGATGTAATTCACTGATCGGTCTGTGGAGCGCCGGTTCAAGTCGAACAAGCCTTAGGAAAACTCCCCAGACAGCAACATAGTGCCGGCCCAGATCCGGCCCACACCTGGTACATGCGGAATCCAAAGGTTGCAACCGTAGACTGTAAAAAAATATGGGCATATTGTCCGTGAGTCACCCGTAGTGTTTCTGAAGACCATTATTGAAGCTCAAAGTGGGCGGAGCCGGCCGTCGCCATCTTGGCAGCATCACTCCTGGATAAACGAAAATGTGCAGCGAGACAGATTAGCTGAGGTGACGTGACGCTAACAGACAAACGGCTAGCAGTGACATCAGTGGCAATCCACCTGTCACTCAAGTGGACACGCCCTTAATTATGCAGAACCTTGAGGCTTAATATAATTTAAACAGATGAGTTATGAAAATATTCACCCCCCTCACAGTTGTCATGAAGGGCAAGATTAGCTTTATAGACCAAAACCATTTTAGTACCAGGCTGTAAACATGTTTTATTCTGCTGTTAAGTTGGGCATTTTAACATGGTGGTCTATGGGATTGACTCTCTTTTGCAGCCGGTCTCTAGTGGCCAGTGGATGAACTGCAGTTTTAGTCACTTCCGTGTTGGAGAGACAGGAAGGTTGCCGCTTGGGAGTTTTCAGTCTGCTTGTATCTATACAGTATCTAGTCACACGCAGGGTTTATTTTCACTTGGTAAGACACTTACTAAAGGATGGAGATTTGCTGTCTTACCCTCCGTCCCGCCTCGTTGTTATGAAGGTTCATCAGCAGTCTGGCACTTTCCACAGAGCCTTTAGCGAAGTTTTTTTCCCGTTCGCGGGCATCCACAAACTCCTTGCTGAAGCGGTATCCATAGTTGAGGTTGTCTCCGCATCCGCCCCACAGCCAGTCCCTCGGCAGATCCTTCGGTCTCGCGGCTCGACTGCATCCGCAGCTCGACAGCTCCCCCTCTCTGCAGGCTCGACTCACTGCATTCACCACACCGGCCGCGCTGATTGCGAACGTGAACGCCGTCTCTCGGCTCCCTGGGGAATTCAGTTAGCTTTGTTTATTTGCTTTTATTATGAGCAACAGTGTAACAACTAAACCTTCTTCATTTATCTTATGAACACTGACCGATTTCCATTCCATTTATCATTTTCTTGAGATGTCAGAGTTTAAAAACATTCAACTTCAAACTAAACAGCCTAAACTATAAAGGCATGTTTGGATGCATGACATACTGCTAAAAAAAAGTTTATCTAAAACTTAACCTTAAATCTTAAATCTAACTTAAATCCAGATATCAAGAGGCAAAATGACTTAAAGCGATAGTTTACCCAAAAATCTAAATTAGCCCATGATTTACTCACCCTCAAGTCATCCTAGGTGTATATGACATTCTTCATTCAGACAAATACAATCAGAGTTATATTAAACATTTCCTGGCTCTTCCTTTATAATGGCAGTGAATGGAAGGATTTTTTTTGAAGTCCATCAAAGTGCATCTATCCATGATAAAAGTGCATCTGTCCATCATAAAAGTGCATCTGTCCATCATAAAAGTGCATCTGTCCATCATAAAAGTGCATCTATCCATCATAAAAGTGCATCTATCCATCAAAAAAGTGCATCTGTCCATCATAAAAGTGCATCTATCCATCATAAAAGTGCATCTATCCATGATAAAAGTGCATCTATCCATGATAAAAGTGCATCTATCCATCATAAAAGTGTACCTATCCATCATAAAAGTGCATCTATCCATCATAAAAGTGCATCTATCTATGATAAAAGTGCATCTGTCCATCATAAAAGTGCATCTATCCATCATAAAAGTGCATCTATCCATGATAAAAGTGCATCTGTCCATGATAAAAGTGCATATGTCCATCATAAAAGTGCATCTGTCCATCATAAAAGTGCATCTGTCCTTCATAAAAGTGCATCTGTCCATCATAAAAGTGCATCTGTCCTTCATAAAAGTGCATCTATCCATCATAAAAGTGCATCTGTCCATCATAAAAGTGCATCTGTCCATCATAAAAGTTCATCTATCCATCATAAAAGTGCATCTATCCATCATAAAAGTGCATCTATCCATCATAAAAGTGCATCTATCCATGATAAAAGTGCATCTATCCATCATAAAAAGTGCATCTGTCCATCATAAAAGTGCATCTATCCATGATAAAAGTGCATCTATCCATGATAAAAGTGCATCTGTCCATCATAAAAGTGCATCTATCCATGATAAAAGTGCATCTATCCATGATAAAAGTGCATCTATCCATCATAAAAGTGCATCTGTCCATCATAAAAGTGCATCTATCCATGATAAAAGTGCATCTATCCACCATAAAAGTGCATCTATCCATCATTAAAGTGCATCTGTCCATCATAAAAGTGCATCTATCCATGATAAAAGTGCATCTGTCCATCATAAAAGTGCATCTGTCCATCATAAAAGTGCATCTATCCATCATAAAAGTGCATCTGTCCATCATAAAAGTGCATCTATCCACCATAAAAGTGCATCTATCCATCATTAAAGTGCATCTGTCCATCATAAAAGTGCATCTATCCATCATAAAAGTGCATCTGTCCATCATAAAAGTGCATCTATCCATGATAAAAGTGCATCTATCCACCATAAAAGTACATCTATCCATCATTAAAGTGCATCTATCCATGATAAAAGTGCATCTGTCCATCATAAAAGTGCATCTGTCCATCATAAAAGTGCATCTATCCATCATAAAAGTGCATCTGTCCATCATAAAAGTGCATCTATCCATGATAAAAGTGCATCTATCCATGATAAAAAGTGCATCTGTCCATCATAAAAGTGCATCTATCCATGATAAAAGTGCATCTATCCATCATAAAAGTGCATCTATCCATCATAAAAGTGCATCTATCCATGATAAAAGTGCATCTATCCACCATAAAAGTGCATCTGTCCATCATAAAAGTGCATCTATCCACCATAAAAGTGCATCTATCCATGATAAAAGTGCATCTATCCATCATAAAAGTGCATCTATCCATGATAAAAGTGCATCTATCCACCATAAAAGTGCATCTATCCATCATAAAAGTGCATCTATCCATGATAAAAGTGCATCTATCCACCATAAAAGTGCATCTGTCCATCATTAAAGTGCATCTGTCCATCATAAAAGTGCATCTATCCATGATAAAAGTGCATCTATCCATCATAAAAGTGCATCTGTCCATCATAAAAGTGCATCTGTCCATCATAAAAGTGCATCTATCCACCATAAAAGTGCATCTATCCATCATTAAAGTGCATCTGTCCATCATAATAGTGCATCTATCCATCATAAAAGTGCATCTATCCATCATAAAAGTGCATCTGTCCATCATAAAAGTGCATCTGTCCATCATAAAAGTGCATCTGTCCATCATAAAAGTGCATCTATCCATCATTAAAGTGCATCTATCCATCATAAAAGTGCATCTGTCCATGATAAAAGTGCATCTGTCCATCATAAAAGTGCATCTGTCCATCATAAAAGTGCTCCAGAGGGTTAATGAAGGCCTTCTGAAGCGAAGCCATGTGTTTGTGTAAGAAAAATATCCATATTTAAAACTTTATGGACTAACTAGCTTCCGGCAGCAATGCGTAATGCTTCGGGTCAAAGGTAATGTGTCGGGTCAGAGGTCACTCTTTTGCCAAAAATCGATACGTGCGGCCGTCTGTCGGAAGCTGGTTATTTTAGTTTTAAATATGGCTATTTTTCTGCTTCAGAAGGCCGTTATTAACCACCTAGAGCCGTGTGGAGCACTTTTATGATGGATAGATGCACTTTTTGTGCTTCAAAATCTTGTCCTCCATTCACTCCCGATATAAAACTTGGAAGAGCCAGGACATTTTTTAATATAACTCTGATTGTGTTCGTCTGAAAGAAGAAAGTCATATACACCTAGGATGCCTTGATGGTGAGTAAATCATGGGCTAATGTTCATTTTTGGGTGAACTAAAAATGTGGCGTCTTCTGTGGCGTCCTCCTCGGAGCTGAGCTGAGCTGACCAGTGTGACCAAGCCCGTACGGAGGGTGTTATACCGAGGTCCCAAAAAGGGTTTTAGGAGGTTGGGGGGCATGTTTCTGCTTATTGTTGACAATACACAATCACATATCCCAAACTGGAATGGCCTTAAATGGGATAAGTTTCAAGGATTATTTTGCATAGATGTTACATTTCAATCAAACGCCAGTGCAATCCTTCTGTGTCCAGAGGCATATGAGCAATTAGTATGAGCATCAAAGGTTTCAGCGACTTTTTCTTTTGCTAAATTAATCAATGTTTTTGGACTAATCTGTTCATTTAATGGTTCAACTGCTCACTCATAAAGACCAACTACTGGCTTAATGATGCAAGTTACGCAAACACAGACAAGTGGAGTGATACAAACAGTGAAATCTCCCAGTGCTGATACTGGGGAAATATTCAAACACATTCGAGGAATACAAATATATATATATTTATACAATAACAATGCCAATATATTGGTGCTTGTGTTGTTAAATTGAGCTGATAGTTTGCACTGTCATTAGCAAAGAACATATGTACAGTATATCTGTGATAAATAGATAATAATGTAAATCTCATTCTGGGCACAGTATGCAATACCTGCTCTTCCTCTCTCATCTCCTAAAACCTTCATTATACACACTTGAGAAAGTGGTGGTCCGGCCCTGGATGTGAGTACCTGTGTGCAGGACTCTGCCGAACACTGAGGAGTTGTCCACCGTACTGCAGTTCCAGCGGCGCTGGCTGAACTGGCGTTGGCACTCGCTGATGCCCGTCTGAGCGCCCGCTCCGATGAACTGCATGTGGTCCTGGTACAGCTGGCAGAGCTTCCTCTGACCCGGGGACAGTCCTGTGAGCTGACTGCACAGCGGCTGACCCCCGATGATATACGCCTCTGGGATCAGGAGGGGGTTCATCGCCAGAGACCTGGAGATATACACACGCATTCAGACATGATGTATTTGATTATTGCATTAAGGCAAGACACCCCAGGTGAATAGGGTAAACAAAATAACTAATATACAACCAGACTTCAACATAGTGTCGGCCCACATCTGGTAAGTGTTGAATCCACATGTACCGGATCTGGGCCGACACTATGTCACTGTCTGGGTATAACCATACTTCCCCAGTTGATTGATTACATAAAGAATTGCAAATAATTTTGTATTGCAAGTTTTTTTTTAAATGTTATGTTTGAATATGCAAATAAGGCACTACCTAATTAAATATGCACTAATTTGCATAAATTCCTAGAACAAAAACATGAACATTAGAGTCAAAGGGTTTTACAGAGAGGATTTTGGATTTCTCTTTTTATCACTCTTGCATGAATCAGAAAATACTGTCAACAGCCAAAAAAAATGTATTCACAATTTTTTTAGGAGTAAAATGGCCAAGTCTTACAGAGCTGTGGGCCAGAGCGCTTTGCATGACATGGCTTAAACAGCTGCACGAGGGCAGAGCTGACCCAGGGCTGATGAAGGGCTGGGCCAGGGGAGGTCCACTCTAGTGGGTTAGGAACACCACCTATGGCTCAACTTGGCGGATGTGAGGGGGTCTGAGCGAACCCAGTTCCTCAACAGGGCGTTAGGAGAACTCGCTGCCTTCTCACTCTGCCAATCTGAGGAACCGGACCCCGCCCTCACCACGGGTCGCTGCGCCGCCATGCCAGGGCGTCTGTTCCACCTCGCTGCCCCACGGCGGGTACGCTTGTGGGATGCACCCCGCTGGTTCGGTTCCTGGGAGCCTGGCTAGAGCTCCCAGCCCGTCCCGCTGGCTCATCCGAACGATCAGGCTCAGCTATGCGATTCAATTCACCCGGCACCACGAAGGTCGCGGAGGCGGCTCTTACTCCACTCAGGGAGCAGGGTGTTCGTATTCTCAACTACCTCGACGACTGGCTGATTCTAACTCACTCTCGGGAACAGTTGTGTGAACACAGGGATCTGGTGCCCAACTGGGCCTGGTCAACTGGGAAAAGAGCAAACTGTCCCCTGTGCAGAGGATCTCTTTTCTCGGTATGGAGATAGACTCGGTTGTCATGTTCACGCAGATTACGAGCAAGTGCACTCAGTCACTGCTGAATTTCTCATGGACAGGACCCCAACTTCAGTGGCATATCAATTGCCTGGAGTTCCTCGCAGTACGTCTTGCTCTGCACCGCTTCAGGACGCTGCTAAGGGGCAAGCACGTACTGGTCCAGACGGACAACACTGCGACAGGAGCGTACATCAACCGCCAGGGTGGTCGCAACCCGCTCGCCATCTCCTCTTACGGAGTCAGAAGCATTTGAGATCGCTTTGTGCCATTCACATCCTGGGCAAGCTAAATCGTGCAGCCGACGAACTCACGACAGCTCTCTTGCCCAGGGAATGGAGACTCCATCCCCAGATGGTTCAGCTGATTTGGGAACGCTTCGGAGATGCACAGGAGATCTGTTCCACTCTTGCCATCTCCGAAGTTGAAATATATTCCACTCTGTGGTTGGGTTACCTCACATGATTTCCATTACACGAGAGTAGATGTTAAAACTTCATGCTGATTTGTACTCGGCTTTCGCCAAGATAAGCAACACTAAGACGTAGCTTTACAGTAAACTATGCTTCTCCATCCATTTACGCTTCTTTCCATAAGGTGGTGTGACTCTCCTTCTGTCCGGCGTTAACGGCTGCAGTGTACTTGGCGCGTCAGCACACGCGACGGCTGCAACTACAGTGTGGTCTCCCTAGTGGACCAGCACGACAACCGTCTGGATTGAGCTGAGTAGGGGACATCTCTAGGGTCTTTAAGTGGGCACCTTCCGTCCTCAGTGTTTCGTCGACTAGGCCACGACACCTCAAGAGGGCTCGACAGTGACTCTGGCGTCCCAGAGTCACCCCCCTCCGTCCCTCACTCAACTCAGCCCAGCTTACTGACCTCTACATCCCTCCTGCTGCTGAGACCTAACCACAATCTCACAATCTCTCCGCAGCCCAACCATATGCGCCAACCCGTTTGACTAAGGCTGTCGAACCCCACTGGTGCGTTAATGCAGTTTCAGTGGCAACGGTTCCGTATGGCATACCACCTACCGCAAAACACAATATCTGCCCAAACACGAACCCTCATTCACGCAATATACACAGGAACGTAATGACTGTAAATACTATACATCCTATACAAATAAACCAACAGACTCTTCAAGTTTTTCAAGAATTCTACGAAGCCGTAGCGTAGCGGCCTGTACACAGCCAGCTAGAATCTTTCCGTCTCAACCACAGCCAGTTGCTGCTCCTTTCTGCTGCTTCAGATAAGTTTTTTACTGTGCGACGCAACTCTTGGCCACTGAATCCGACGTCTCTGAGGAACCGGGTTGTAGAGTGTGCCACAAAACCTCGACAACCCACTTCCACTGGATAAACCTGGACTCTCCATCCTCGCTGTTCTGCTTCAGTGGCCAGATGAGCATACCGCAGTTTCTTCCTCTCATATGCCTCATCTACCGCATCCTCCCATGGCCTAGGCGGTTCATATGTGTATTATAAGACCTCCCTACTTACATTTTTCCAGACGGGATTAAGCTACCCAGTGTACCTTGGTAACTCTTGCGTTAGCCTAGCCCTTCGCTCGTGCTGGCCTCACGACAGGGAGCTGTGGCTTGCACACAGCCATTGTGGCGTTTTGGATAGGACCCCATTCATCAGTCGTTCTGACATTACGCAGAACGTGACTGACTGAAAGGGAACGTCTCGGTTACGTATGTAACCATTGTTCCTTGAAAGAGGGAACGGAGACGTTATGTCCCCTTGCCACAATCGCTGTGCCGCTGAACGGCCGGGACACACCTCTCGGCTCCTCAGCGAAGAACTTGAATGCGAGTATGCCTCATACACACACACAGAGGGGCGGAGCTCGCGATGCAAATTCCGCAGACCAAGGTACTTTGCATATCATTGGCTCGTTTTGTACCACTCGAAGGTGACCCCATTCATCAGTCGTTCAGACGTTAGATGCAGATGGATAACGCGAGCCATTATTGATTAAAGTCCCTCTGTAGTCAATAACTTTATCCCTTAAAACTCATCTTTGATCACCAAAATTACATTTACAAAAAAATATGCGTCATGCCTTAAAATATCTCGAATGTAACTCGACACCCTTGCCTCATTTAGTATGCGCGGTTCTATGAATATGCAGATGAGCCCCGCCTCCACTCACTCCCTCAGCTCAGAGATCCACTGGTTGACGATCACACGTTGATCTGATTGGTTACAAGGTCGTTTGTGATGTCAGAAACACCAGCGATTTCAAACCGTGTTTTTGAGACTGTCTTTGGTTCACTGCAGTTTTAAGGAGGAAATACTCAGCAATGCTGTCGACTTATGAACTTACACATGGTGTGTCTTAAAGCATATTAAAAACACCACATAGACACATAAACAACATTAAACACTGGATTTACACCACAGGGGGACTTAAACATCTAAGAATGTAAATTAGCTCCGAGTGATTACTGTAAGTGCAGTGCAGTTTGTGCGTCTCTCAGAATCGGAGTTTAACACGGGTAAAATACTGCATCATACACATTTTCTATTTGATACGATTATTTGAAATGTTTGAATTCTTCTAAGAGAGATACATGATATGATGCTTCACTCATTCCCAGAATAGTGATAAAAAAGGAAGTTTATTTAGAGCATTTCTTACACTGGAAATTCAAATTTGAACAAGAAAGAGACAAAGCAAATAAAACATTAACAATAAAGTATGAACCATCTAATTCTTGCAGTATTTTTGAGATGATAGTATCATGATGTTTAGTCTCTTGCCCACTGGAGGATGTGTTCTAGAGAATTCCATCAGTGTTTGTTAATTACAGTCGTCAGTCTTTGAAGTGGATCAGAAAAGTTCATCAAAGTTGTCCTAAGACAAGATCGGGTTTTGTACAAAAAATTCATGTATATCTTTGATGAAAGGTTTTGATCCACTTCAAGTGTTGACGACTGTACAGTGACCTGTGTTCTGTCACGCACCACCAGGAGCTGGCGTCCACAAGCACAATAAAGCAGAAGGCCACGGCCACCGAGACGGAGCTCATCAGCTTCAGCTTCAACATCACTGCGGCCTGGAGAAACAAGAGAGTCACATCTTACTGAAGTGTGTGTGTGTGTGTGTGTGTGTGTGTGTGTGTGTCTTCAACATCACTGCAGCCTGGAGAAACAAGAGAGTCACATCTTACTGAAGTGTGTGTGTGTGTGTGTGTGTGTGTGTGTGTCTTCAACATCACTGCAGCCTGGAGAAACAAGAGAGTCACATCTTACTGAAGTGTGTGTGTGTGTGTGTGTGTGTGTGTGTGTCTTCAACATCACTGCAGCCTGGAGAAACAAGAGAGTCACATCTTACTGAAGTGTGTGTGTGTGTGTGTGTGTGTGTGTGTGTCTTCAACATCACTGCAGCCTGGAGAAACAAGAGAGTCACATCTTACTGAAGTGTGTGTGTGTGTGTGTGTGTGTGTGTGTGTCTTCAACATCACTGCAGCCTGGAGAAACAAGAGAGTCACATCTTACTGAAGTGTGTGTGTGTGTGTGTGTGTGTCTTCAACATCACTGCAGCCTGGAGAAACAAGAGTCACATCTTACTGAAGAGTGTGTGTGTGTGTGTGTGTGTGTGTGTGTGTCTTCAACATCACTGCAGCCTGGAGAAACAAGAGTCACATCTTACTGAAGAGTGTGTGTGTGTGTGTGTGTGTGTGTGTGTCTTCAACATCACTGCGGCCTGGAGAAACAAGAGTCACATCTTACTGAAGAGTGTGTGTGTGTGTGTGTGCTTTTGTTTTTGTGATATATGAGGACACAAATGTGTATAATGACATGCATATTACACTGGTATTACAACTTACACGTGATATATGAGGACATTGCATGAGTCCTCATATTTCAAATAGCTTAAAAAACATAAAAAACAATGTTTTTTTTTTTATGTAAAAATGCAGCATGTCTCCTGTGATGGGTAGGTTTAGGGATAGGGGCAGTGTGTGTGTGTGTGTGTGTGTGTGTGAGATGGGCAGGTTTAGGGATAGGGGCAGTGTGTGTGTGTGATGGGCAGGTTTAGGGATGGGGCAGTGTGTGTGTGTGTGTGTGTGTGTGTGTGTGTGATGGGCAGGTTTAGGGATAGGGGCAGTGTGTGTGTGTGTGTGTGTGTGTGTGTGATGGGCAGGTTTAGGGATAGGGGCAGTGTGTGTGTGTGTGTGATGGGCAGGTTTAGGGATAGGGGCAGTGTGTGTGTGTGTGTGTGTGTGTGTGTGTGTGTGTGTGTGTGTGTGTGTGTGTGTGTGTGTGTGTGTGTGTGTGTGTGTGTGTGTGTGTGATGGGCAGGTTTAGGGATAGGGGCAGTGTAGGGGGATAGAATATACAGTTTGTCCAGTATAAAAATCATTACGCCTATGGAATGTCCTCATATATCACAAAAACACAGCTGTGTGTGTGTGTGTGTGTGTGTTTAACCTCACTGCAGCCTGGAGAAACAAGAGAGTCACATCTTACTGAAGAGTGTGTGTGTGTGTGTGTCTTCAACATCACTGCAGCCTGGAGAAACAAGAGTCACATCTTACTGAAGAGTGTGTGTGTGTGTGTGTGTGTGTGTGTGTGTGTGTGTGTGTGTGTGTGTCTTCAACATCACTGCAGCCTGGAGAAACAAGAGTCACATCTTGCTGAAGAGTGTGTGTGTGTGTGTGTGTGTGTGTGTGTGTGTGTGTGTGTGTCTTCAACATCACTGCAGCCTGGAGAAACAAGAGAGTCACATCTTACTGAAGAGTGTGTGTGTGTGTGTGTGTGTGTGTGTGTGTGTGTCTTCAACATCACTGCAGCCTGGAGAAACAAGAGAGTCACATCTTACTGAAGTGTGTGTGTGTGTGTGTGTGTGTGTGTGTGTGTGTGTGTGTGTGTGTGTGTGTGTGTGTGTGTGTGTGTGTGTGTTAACCTCACTGCAGCCTGGAGAAACACACACACACACACACGTACATCTGAACTGCACATGAACTGAACTACTTCTCATATATGAAATGCACAATTTAAAATGCAGAGTATGAATGTACATATTAGGTCAATTTTAATGAATGAAGCCCACTTAGATACGCATAATGGGTCTCATTCATGAAACATTCGTAAATATACGAGTAAATATGCGAGTGATTTGCGTGTAAAGAGACCTTCCCGAAAACTCTTCTCCTGATTCACAAATACTTCGTAAACGTCAGATGTGATAGTGAAATGTGTGTGTGTGTGTGTGTTAATGAATTCCAATCAGTCGTAAATGGGATGCGTGTGCACGTTCATTCTCAATTACCATAAATCCCGCCCATTAAATCCGACTGACAACTATATATGGGCATCAAATTATGACATGAATGCGAATGAAAAAAAAAATTCTCAGATGCAGAAATTGAAGTTTTATTATCAGAAGTTCATTCAAAACGCCACATTTTATTTTCAAGCGTATGGAATGCCAAAGCTGACTTAATTAAAAATAAATAAATACATAAATAAATATACAAAGAAATGTAAAAAAGTACAAATAAATGAGTATTTATACTTTTATTTCCTTATTTATGTATAATTGTATTTTTTCACACATTTATTTATTTTTTTATTTATACATTTATTCATTTATTTATTTCCACTTTTATTTATTTCCACATTCATTTATGTATTATGTTTTTATGTCTACATTCATTTATTTTCACATTTATTTATTTCCACATTTATTTATTTCCAAATTTATTTATTTCCACATTTATTTGTCCGTATGCTAATGAGGGGGGCGTGTTTTACCTCAGACATCAGCAATCGAGCTCAGAGTGGCAGTGCTGAAGCTTTGAGGCCACAGTTACACCTTGTGGTGTGTGACCAAACGAAATGCAAGAGGTGTGCGGACAATTGCACATTTTAAGTCATGTATATCACCCTAACTGTATGTAGGGTAGACTATATAGGGTTAATAGGTCATTTTATTTTACTGATAACAGCCATAGTGCCTTATTATAATTATAACTGAGTAGTTTATCGATTAATATTAAGAACTTGACATATATGATGATGTATAGCCTACCTATTTAATAAGGTTAGGGTAGATATAAAATCAATTTAATGGGGGGAAATATCAGCACGACCATGGGCACGACAGGTGCTGTTTGATGGGCATGATGATGCTTCTGTCCTCCACTGCATGGCGTGAGATGCGTGGCTCACTCGCTGCGTTCACATGAGCCCCATTTGTTTGATTTAAGAATAATTCCAAATTGATGATTTGTGATTAATCAGTATCTAAGAGCAGCATCTATGAAATATGGGTTGTGTTTTAAGCATTTGAATTGTCACCTGTTATGCATACGAAATTATGAAACGCGAATGTAAACCGTGTATTGAGTCGCGTTTCAAACTCATTGATCAATATTGCGTAGGAGTCAGTGAAATGTGCGCTGGTTTCTCTCCGCGTTCTGCGCTGGTGTGCGAGTCTAATAAATAAAAGTGGAAATAAATAAATGAATAAATGTATAAATAAAAAAATAAATAAATGTGTGAAAAAATACAATTATACATAAATAAGGAAATAAAAGTATAAATACTCATTTATTTGTACTTTTTTACATTTCTTTGTATATTTATTTATGTATTTATTTATGTATTTTTGCTTTTTTACATTTATCCGTATATTTATTTATGTATTCATTTATTTTTTGTGTACATAGTGGCGTATCGGGTCCTAAAAAAAGGAAGCTTGGCAGCATTACAGATGCAGTTACTGGAGTTTCATCTGTTAATCGAACACTCCCAGAAGTGAGAAGAAAAGGGTTCGACATTAAGCTTGAGAGCAAAAAACGAATTAGTTCACTTCGGAAAAATAGTATTCAAACTGGAGAAGGACCACCATCGCAGATGCTATTACTGGCTCTCATAATAAGAAAAACCGTATGTAATTACTATATATAATATTTTTTCAAAATGCTGTGCAAATATGTACCCGATTATGGTGAATTAAAATGCAGCCTTATTAATGAGCAAAACGTTCGGGTGTTAAGCGCACTATTTACGCGTGGCTGGGAGCAGGTGTAGATTTCTTGTGTACCAACTAACATTTGGAAAATACGAACATTTTAATGAATCCGAAAATTTACGCCAGAACCACTTTACACACGATTTACACAAAAATTCGTTCTGCTCGTGTTTCATGAATGAGACCCTGTTGTTCA
This sequence comes from Rhinichthys klamathensis goyatoka, assembly GCF_029890125.1. Classification (NCBI taxonomy): domain Eukaryota; kingdom Metazoa; phylum Chordata; class Actinopteri; order Cypriniformes; family Leuciscidae; genus Rhinichthys; species Rhinichthys klamathensis. The sequence goes on along the minus strand of NW_026607054.1, from coordinate 793,318 downwards.
TAATATTATACATTATAATAATGTAAATCTTCTAATAGTTATATTTAGCTGCAAATGTTTACGGTAGCTACACTGTTAACTTTCGCTGTAGATTTAGCAGCACAGTACTGTAAAAACCTACAGTACAATACTGCATTTCTATATTACAGTAAAATACCGTAATTTGCATTGCATTCTGGGTAATTTTGTTTGAGCGGGAACATTTTACAGTACATTTTAGTGTTGCTGTAACCTAGCTGTAACCTGGCTGTAACATGCCAGGCAAATATACAGGGTTGCTGTAAACAGAGAGCGCGCGCGCCGCCTGACTGACGTCAGAGCACAACTGCGGCAGTTCACTCACTCAGCGCGGATATCTCACTCTGCGGATATCTGCAAATTTGGTAAGTTAATTTTGAATTTTATAATAAGGTTTAAGGATTTTACGCTATAGTGTGTAGCCTACATAGCTTTTAATGTGAAATGACAGTGGAAGTTTAGCCAGCGACGGTTGCAAAAACACTGTTAAGTTTGTTAACGTTATCTGCTCTTTCACTGCTTGTCCTGACATTTTCAAATTTAACGTTATAACTCCGTGAATTAACATTACCTTACGGTTTATTTCGTCCAAAACAGATTTGGTGATTGTTGGAACGGTGGAAAGACAAATCGAGATGGTCTTTTGTGAGTTTTATTTTGTTTCTGTCGAGTTTTAATTAAATGTGTTTTACGATGGTCTGCGAGATAAAATTATACTGCATTTGACATGTTAGTCTTACTGTTAGGCCTATCTCTGTAGGGAACACCCGAGCCTGTCAGTGGTAAAAACAAGCACTTATAATAGACATATCTTTATTTTGATCAAACTGCTATAGGCCTATTTGCAGTCCGTTTCCCGAATGACGAACTTAATGATTTTATGATCAATACTGGACCAAATTGAAGTCGTTTAGACACAAAATAAGACGCGTGAAAATAAGGCTTAAAAACACTGCACTTTCCTTTGCAACGCAAAATGGGTGATTTATTTGGGCTTAGAGAGATGGGCTTAGAGAGATTGGCTATTGGTACCAGTTTAGCCTTTTACTTCATTTCTATTTAGGCAGGAGACCCAGTTATATTGATTATTATAATAATTAAAAATATAAATAAAGGTGTAAATTGTTGAAAAACTTCAGACTATCAGAGTTAATGATCTATTAGGCAACAAAGACAAGTAAACTGCATGCCAAAAAATCAAGTTAGAATATTTAGAGAGGTCAAGTGAAGCTTATGTTTTATTAACCTAACTTAGATGTATTGTAAGCAGATTTATGAGATATTTCCTTAACAAGAAACACATAACCGTTAACTGAATACTATTTATTTTGATTTCTTACAGCTCTACAGTGTGGGACAATTTGCAGCCTGGGAAGGAGTTTTATGTAAGTATTAGCCATGTTAATACAATGTTTTAAACTTAAAGTTTTAAAATCTAAAGATTACTTTTTTTTTTTTTTTTCTGTTTTTGTTATTTCTACAAAATTTTCTCTCTTCCACTGTCTGTCTGCTCATCTTTGGTGCTGTGGCTAACAGATTTTGTCATGTGTTTTTGTGTGTCATGTCTTTTTCAGTTTTGGTCATCGGTCCAAGGTTCCAGTACCACCTCAAAATCCCAGCCAAGTTTTTAAAGGGATACTCTACTGGTTTTTAATATTAAACTATGTTATTCCCTTAACTAAGACGAATTGATGCATATCTCTCTCGTCTCAGTGCGTGCACTAAATCGCTGTCTTGCGGCGAAACTTTGTTAGATCTTATCTCAGCCCTGTTCATTCAATACGTGCCAAGAAGAGAAGCGACCAAACACCTCCACGTTTTCCCTATTTAAATACAGTTACACGAGTAGTGTGACTCGACCTAGGACGGTGACACAAAATTTTCTAAGCGTGTAAAATGGATATCTATATTGTATGGCAGAATACCATAGCAAGTGCTTGAGAGCACTTCGACTCGGCGCAGTAATATCATCTCTCGTGAAAAGTCCGCTCCCGTTGAAATGAGAGGGAGGAGGAGAGGCAGCGGGGGGAGCGGACTTTTCACGAGAGATGATATTACTGCGCAGAGTCAAAGTGCTCCCAAGCACTTGCTATGGTATTCTGCCATACAATATAGTTATCCATTTTACACGCTTAGAAAAGCACAACGTTTTATTTTGTGTCACCGTCCTAGGTCGAGTTACACTACTCGTGTCACTGTATTTAAATAGGGAAAACGTGGAGGTGTTTGGTCGCTTCTCTTCTTGGCACGTATTGAATGAACAGGGCTGAGATAAGATCTAACAAAGTTTCGCCGCAAGACAGCGATTTAGTGCACGCACTGAGACAAGAGAGGTATGCATCAATTCGACTTAGTTAAGGGAATAACATAGTTTAATATGAAAAACCAGTAGAGTATCTCTTTAAGTATGTCCAGCTACAGCTGCAAGTCATGCAGTTTCTCAACCTCTCTCTTAAATGCGTTCACCATACATGGTTTTAATAGTGTAATTGATCAATAAATTTTTTTTTTGACAAGAACATTGTTTGGATTGTCTTTTGATTTGCAGTTATTCTGAAGTTGCATTATAATATTATTACCTATAGATTTATATACTGTAATAACTACATATTATATAGTTATAATATCATTAGTAATTTGAAAATTACAATGTTTTGCAATAATGCATCAATATAGATATTACAGTACAATATCGTATAAATTACAACAGAAGCAGACAAAAATGACAAAAATACTGTAAAAATACAGTACAATACTGTTTTGTAGTTTACAGTACTGTTCGTGTGTACTGTAAATTGAATTACAGTACAGTTACTGTAAATCGAAATACAGTACCTTGCTGGCAACCTTGCTGCCAGTACTGTACTGTAAAAATACAAGAAAATTGTTAACAGTGTACTATATAAAGAACTTAATATTAATGGTAAAACAGGGGGATTTGGCCCATAATGATGTACAGCGTTATATAATATTCACTGTAATCACTGAATCAGCGCTCGATCTGTCCTATATGTTTGTCAGAGAGAAAAAAAAGATTAATGTAAAACTAAAATTTTAATGTAAATGTTAAAACTGTCAATACATGTAAAATGTAAAAATTCACATATAATTGTAAATGTAAATGTAGAAGTCAATGGATGTCCTAGAAAAGCATGTCTTATAAATGAAGTTCTCTAAAAGCGAATAATATAATTATTATTCCTTCAGAGAGACCAGAAGATTCTACAATCAAAACCTCGTTAGAATAAAGATTTAAAATACATGAATTAATGATGACAAACTAAAACCGCAAGATGGCGCCATAAACAAAGATAGATAGATAGATAGATAGATAGATAGAGATAGATAGATAGATAGATAGATAGATGCAGTGCCGCTGCTAGCCATTTTGGTGCCCTAAGCATAATTCCTTTATGATGCCCCCCCGCCCCCCCCTAAAAAAAAAAAAAACATTTTAATTTAGGATTTTCATTTAGGGGGGCTAAGCCCCCAATGAGGGTATGATTTATAAAAAAAATGCAAAAATTAAAAAGTAACACTTTAGTTTAGGGTCTAATGCTTACTATTAACTAGTTTCATTACCATGCAATGGCATGGTTTTATAATCACTGGGGTTCCGAATTTGAGGCAGGTTAGTTAGGGGTGTTCGGGGGAAATTTTGGATTTTTCTGAACTACAGATGTGCATTTTAAGATGTTGTGAAGGCAAAAAAAAAAAAAAAATATATATATCGATAACAACAGCTTTAAAACCATGTCAGTGGGCAGCTGATTATTTTTCTCTCCTCATCAGCATCACACTCTTTTTCTCTTTGTTTTTATCTTGCCCTGTCTCTTCCCCTCCTAAAGTTGGCTTTTTTAATTTTCTAAAGGTTACAATTTGTATTTTATTCTCAATATGTACACATTCATTATTAATCCTGTGGCTAACATGATGAAAACGGCTTTGTTCATGTTTCTTGTCCCCTCACAATGACAATAGCCTAAACTATTACACTAGGCTACATGTTACATAGGCCTATTTTCAGTTCAAAATAGCGAAATTAGACAAAACTATATTAGTTTGCCTAATTATTTTTTGTCATTCGTTTAACATTTATGACCTAAAAAAAACTGTCAAATAAAGTTAAGTTTAGCTACTTACATCTTATCTCGCACTTGACCGTACACTGAAGCGTCGAGTTGCACTGTTAAAATTCGCGCTCAGCGTCTGCTCTGTGAACATAAAGCCCGCCTACTTTGATTTGATTGGTCATCTCAAATATTCTGACATTGACGAGCAGTGACAGACCAATGAGGCTCAGATGAACAAACACATGACACACACACACACACACACCCTGTCCTGTGTTTCTGACGTGCTCTCTGTCTCTGCTCGGCGCCGCTGCGGAATGAAGAGGAAGAACGCGCTGAATCTGATTATAACAAGAAGTTTGATGATTGGTTTTTCATTAGGCTATTTTTGGTGCCCCCTCAGCACTTGGTGCCCTACGCACAGCGCGTGATGCGCGTGGTGGGAGCGGCGGCGCTGGATAGATGGATAGATAGATAGATAGATAGATAGATAGATAGATAGATAGATAGATAGATAGATAGATAGATAGATAGATGGATGGATGGATAGATAGATAGATAGATAGATAGATAGATGGATGGATGGATGGATGGATGGATGGATGGATGGATGGATGGATAGATAGATAGATAGATAGATAGATGGATGGATGGATGGATGGATGGATGGATGGATGGATAGATAGATAGATAGATAGATAGATGATAGATAGATAGATAGATAGATAGATAGATAGATAGATAGATAGATAGATAGATAGATAGATAGATAGATAGATAGATAGATAGATAGATAGATAGATAGAACTTACACTTTGTCCAAGATGGAAATTCGGGTTAGTTTTGCTTCCCGTTTCAAACTCAGTCTCAGGAAAACCTCGGCTCTGGGAAGATTGATTGATAAAAATGCAATCCCAGTGAGTGTTTCTCAAAAATGTTCATAAATAGCTACTCCCAATGCTGCCGAAGATATTTCTACCTTTCTCCCCAAGACCTATTAAAAAAATTACGTTTAGGCGGAAAAAAAGTAAATCCAAATATCTGCATGCTACAAAAAAGAAAATTCACACAGGTAATGTCGCCACCGTTATTCCAGGAGAGAGAAAGTCTTCGCGATTCATTCTCATCGAACAGCCTTAAAATATTGATTCTTCATCTCGCGTAAAGATGCTCATGAATCCGCAAAATCATCCAGGCTCCGTGCGTCAAAGCATTTCAAACTGTTGTTGGGAGTAAATGTCCAGTTTTAGCCTGTGTTCCGAGTGTGATGGAGTGATGATGAAGTGTGCAAGAGTTGATCATGTTCACTGCAAACTCCGCCTGTGACGCGCGCGGTCACACACTCGAGGAACACACCTCTACCAGCACACACACTCACACACCTTTCCCAGCGCAACACTAGAGGAACACAGAGTCTGATCATAGAGGAACACAACACACAGAGCCTGATATGGACACACTACACTAGAGGAACAAACAAAATGGGGCTGACAATGTTCATTCATAAATTCCCGACGTGTAACATATGCACTATCGAGAGTTTTATCTCTACTCCTGTTGGCTTTCTTCTCGACGGAAGAAAGTCAATAAAGATTCTTTGGCTCGGATCTTGCGTTTGCCGAGGCAGCGCGTAATGGGTCCGCAATATATATATACTGTAAAAAAAATACTGTATAGCCTATATATATAATATATGCGCAGGGAACTGAGCAGACGGGAGTTTCCCTTTCTCTCTCTTCTGATTGTGTGCAGACTATTTTTATGGTTCTTTTTGTGTTTGAGATTAGGCTATAATATGAATTTTATTTTGAGAAATTACTTAAATGTTAGTCTGGCTTTTAAAGTAGATATAATATATTCTAAGTATAAGATATAAGTGTATATATAATATATAATAGAAAATAATATATTCAACCTTTCATCCAGACCAAGTTCTCTATCTCAGCTGATTTCTGGCTGCATTTAATTCTGATGAAATTAAATGTTAAGTGCTCATCTGTTGATGTCTGTATTAATACACTATATTCAGCCTTTCATCCAGACCGTGTTGACTTGTCTGGTTGATCTTTGGCTGCATTTAATTCTGAGGAAATAAATGGTGAAATTCCTGGTGGGAAATGAATAGCACCTCATTATACGGTGCCCATCTCTCTTCTGTGCCCTCAGGAGCCGTTCTGCCAACCCCATCACCTTGTGTGCTTCGGGGTGCAATGGTCTCAGTGAGTTCTAGTCTCAGACGGGCCCTTATCTCAATGAACGCCCCGGAAACAAAGCGGCGCTGGGATTCTCGCCCCCTCCGAGGAGGGTCTTAGAGCAGTCAGTTCGGCTGTTCCCTGCCGGTGCGCCGCTTCAGGCCACCGAATTGGTCGCTTGAGTAATACCAGAGACCAGTCTCGAGAGGCTGGTTCTCTTAATTTCTGGGGGGAAGTGGTTAACACCGCACTATAAGGAGCCCATTTCCCTTCGATGCCTTCAGGGGCCGTTCTGCCAACCCCGCCACCTCGTGTCAACGGTCTCTGACGAGCCCATATCTCCGTGTCCGCTTGGAAACGTAGCGGCGCTGGGATGCTCGCCCACACTGATGAGGGTCTCAGAGCAGTCAGTTCGGTTGTTCCCTGCCGGCTCGCCGGTACAGGGCGACGGACTGACTGCTCAGCAACAACTAAATCCAGAAGCCAGTCTCGAGAGGCTGGTACCTCTAGTGGAATGTTTGACAGAGTGGAAGCTACTGCCAAATATTTCTCGTTGGGTCCTGCAGACCATAGAAAAGGGTTATCATCGGGTCTCGCCCGCCCAGGTTTATGGGGGTCCTATCCACCGTGGTGGTTCTGGTAATGGAACAAGATGTGAAAACCCTGTGGGAAAAAGGGGCCGTAGAACATGTTCCTCCCTCCAGCAGGGACACCGGGGTTTACAGTCTGTATTTCATCGTTCCAAAGAAGGATGGGGGGTTGCGTCCCATTTTGGATCTGAGAGTTCTCAACGAGTCTGTCATTCAGCTAAAGTTCAAAATGTTAACACTGAGACAAATCGTGCCTGAGGTTTGCTTACGAGGGCAAAGCTTACCAATATTGATATCGGGTCTAGCACTATTACCCCGCACTTTCACGATCAGTCGCATCAGTTGACGGTTCGGCATCGAGATGTCATTCTCGCCCACATGAGAGAGTTGGGGTTACGGCTAAACGCCAAAAAGAGTGTGCTTTCTCCACTACAGAGGACCACTTTTCTAGGCGTGGTTTGGGACTCGATGTCGATGCAGGCATACCTCTCACCGGCACGCATGGAGTCCATCCTGTCAGCCGTGAAAAGAATAAAGCTAGGCCAGTCACTCACTGTGAAACAGCTTCAGAGACTGTGGGGTCTAATAGCAGCAGCGTCCAACGTGATACATGTGGGCCTGTTGTACATGAGACCCCTGCAGTGGTGGCTCAGGACCAAAGGGTTTTCCCCGAGGGGCAACTCTATTCGCATGATCAGGGTCACGCGGCGATGCTTACGGGCCCTAGTTATGTGGAAGAAGCCTTGGTTCTTGTCCCAGGGTCCTGTGCTGGGAGCTCATTGTCGTCGCTTAACGCTTACCACGGATGCACTTGATTACCTGGTGATGATGGATCAGGCTCTACATCCCTGGGCACCAGATTCAGGGAGCAGACACCCTGTCGAGGCAGGGGCTGAGGCCCAGGGAAGGGAGACTCCGCCCCGAGGTGGTGGAGCTCATATGGAGTTGCAGATGTGGCTGTACTGCATCTGTAAATGGTTTCCCTGATACTTCTACTTCGAGGAGTTCTGGAGAACAGAGGTATGGGAGTGTGGGTTTGGGGGGGCCCAACTCATAGGCTCAGGTCTCTCAACTGAGGTTGTTGAGGCCATGGTCGCTCTAGAGGTCCCTTCACAGGACACACACCGGCTTCCTCCGTGGTGCGCTGGAGCAGGAGGAGCATTGCGGCTCTGTAGCCTTGTGTTAGCGGCATCCCTACAAGAGGTGTGTGATGCGGCGGGCTGTTCCTTTCCGCAGACACTCATCGGGTTTACAACCTAGTTTTGGGCTTCACTCCTGGATCCCAGGTGATTCTGTCTTTGTTGTTGTCACGGGCGCTGCTCTGTGTTTCTCTTTGCCGTGTGTTGTGCTCCCTCTACAGGTGCGCTGCAGAGCTACGGGGGAGACACCGGTGCACAGGTGTGCCCGTCTAGAAAAGCATCCTGACTTGTGTTAGTGGACGAGGGATTTTCTCCTTACTCCGATCCCTGGCCAGGACCGAGACGTAAGCCGGCGCTGCTGCGTACTTTGAAAGGCCTCGTAACCGAACTTTTGTGATTGAATGTCTGGAATAAATATATGTTTTTCAACTGCCATCCACGCTTCCCCCTCCTTCATTGTTCCTCCCTGCTAAGGGCATAACAGTTGTGCTCGCCTGGTTTCACACAAGACAGGCACTGGTCACTATGGGAACGATGGTATAGACGTTCCCACAGCGTCATCTCGACGCAACGCGAGTTCCCTTGAAAGGGAACGCCTCTGTTTCGACTGTAACCTCGGTTCCCTGAAGAGGGAACGAGACTTTACTTCACCCTGAATACTTCCGGCGCGCCTGTGATCGACTTGCTTCACCCTATCAGAAGCTGACAATGTTTGGTCTGTGTGCGCTTTATAGCTTCCTGCCATGACGTCTCCCGCCTATACGCCATTGGACTGAGTTTACAAGTGTTTCATGACGCAATCACGCAGAGTGTTCCCATAGCGTCATCTCGCCGCAACGTCTCGTTCCCTCTTCAGGGAACTGAGGTTACAGTCGTAACCGAGGCGTTTCTCCTACTGGCACACTAAGCAAATGCAACCCGGTCACACTTAATGCATCTCTATAGCACACATTGTGTTCATCGTGCAATTTATACGCGAAAATTGTATTACGTGCATATGATACGCATGGGTGGGGTTAGGGTAGGTTTAGTAGTGGTGTCGGGTGCGTGTGTATTATACGTTGGGTAGGATTAGTGGTGTGGGGTGTGTGTGTATTACACGCAATAAAGTGCGTATCAAATGCACGCGAAAATCCTATCATATGCATGTAAAAACTGCATGTACAACTGCATCTTGTACAGAAATGTCATGAAAGAAGAGCTTTAGGTTCTTAATAACCGTGTGTGTATATGATATATGCAGAAATATAATATTATGGCAAAGGTGTTTGCAACGTAAGACAAATGTTTGCTTTTGAGATGTGTTTGTGATATTTTAAATGTAGTGCTTCATTTTGCAAGAGACGTGAGGCATTTTGCATTTTGTGTGTGCAATTCTTGTATTTGTGTGTAAAGTTTTGAAATGTGAAATGTGTGTAAGCAGTTGAAACACACACACAGTGCTGTTTGCCTGGCGGAGAGAGAGAAGATGCTCTCGTGACTCAGTTCTTAAAGCTATATCCACAAAATATAAAATCATAATCATGTTTATTTAATGCATAGAAGACCTACCAATGCTAGAGTAAACAGCACAACCGTGCTGGTGTTGTCACTGGTAGATCCAGTGTTGTTCAGATGTAGTGTAGAGCAGGGGGCATTTCCCGAACGCATCGTAAACCTGAGTGTATAACAGAGAGCGTTCGCAGCGGTGTGGTCGACTCGGGCTGGCGGGGCTTCTGGGAAACTGCCCAACATGCCGTTATACGTGAGATATTTCCATACTAACTAAACATTCTCAGTTTGATATACATGACAATTGCATGACTTGACTAACCATATTAATTTTTTGGTGTTTTCAAGAGGGTTGTGTGTGTGTGTGTGTGTGTGTGTGTGTGTGTGTGTGTGTGTGTGTGTGTGTGCGTGCGTGTGTGTGTGTGTGTGTGTGTGTGTGTGAGAACTGGGCACCTGGCCTGGCATTTAAAGAGCTTTTTAAAGTGCAGAGTAATACTGTTGTTGGTGAAAATACAGTCTAAAGGCTTGAGTCACCTGTTTGTGAGAGAACACAAACCAGCCCCTGGTAATGAGTGCAAAGGAATAATTTTAGCCCTTAAAACTTAAAACTGATCACCAAAATGACATATTGAAGCGTTTGTTCTTTGAATTTTTTTTTCACCCCTTAAAATATCTTGCATGTAACTCGACACCCTCGCCTCATTTAGTATGCGCGGTTCTATGAATATGCAGATGAGCCCCGCCTCCACTCACTCACTCAGCTCAGAGATCCACTGGTTGACGATCACACGTTGATCTGATTGGTTACAAGGTCGTTTGTGACGTCAGAAACACCAGCGATTTCAAACCGTGTTTCGGCGATTTTATTCCTCTTAAACACTAATACAGTTTTATCCTTTTCAATCATCTAACTTTGCAGAGTGTACAGAAGAATACTACATTAAACACATCATTCTGAATTAAGCGCTACATTTAACCTTCTAGATTATCTTGAAGCACTTTTAATATTGTTATCTCAGTATAGTGTGTACAAAGTATTTCCCCCAAAACCTCTGAGAGTCTTTCAAAGCTCGGATGCCTGTAAGCTGCCAAACACTGTGATTTGTTCTTCCTCAGAAGTGCTTATTATAGCAGCCTGTAAATATATCTGTGTGTCTGGGTGAGCTAGTAGAGACCTGTGTGTTCTTGCTCTGTGCAGTTTCATGAGCCGGTAAAGGCACAGATCTCCTGCAGGTATGAGGTGAAACTTAGGAATCAAAAGACTTTCTTTACATTACACTTCTCCAGTGGCACAACACGGAGATGATGGACAACCAGTGAGTGAGTTTAGCATCAGCTGGACGAGATCTGGGCTCTCATTTATAAACCTGTGTGTAGGATCCTCACTGAAAGTGTACGTGCGCCCGAAAGCCAAAAATGGCGTACGTCAAAATATTCAGACTTATAAACCCGTGTGTACGCCAGAACCAGCGCTAAATCCCTTTATAACCCAGTCAGAGGAAGAGTGTGAACATGCGTCTCCTCCCCAAAATAACCATATATGAGCTCACAACGCCTCGTTTACTATATCCTCATCTGCATATCATTAGCATATGCATATTCATCACTTGTTCCCATGTTTAACAGTAAGAAATTAGGAGAATATGAGATATGGATGTGCGTCACTTTACATTACTAAAAATCATTTAGTAGCCGATCCTTGCCTTGTTTTAGAATAAATAAATCAAAATAGTATAAAATACATTTCAGAGAAAGTGTTTCTCAAGCTTTTCCACTGGCCAAATAGTATTTTTAATTGCTTTATTTTTTAATGGAAACAGATAGGCCTTATTGTGCATTATTGATCATTATTGGCGTGTGAATATTTCCTCAGATCACGAGTTCTGCTGTTATCATGCGCTGAGCAAACATTAACACACAGCAGCCTCAGGAGAAGTGTTCAACAGCAGCGCATACACTACTAATATTACTATTTATTAGAATATAAAAAATGTTGTAACTTCTCAGTAATGATTTTTGAATGGCGTACGGCTCGTTCAGGGCCGGTCTCAGTGTATGGCACATCTACAACCAAACCCTTTATCTCCCAGTTAGAGCCGTGTTCTGTGCCGACCCAGCTAGCCTCACATTGGGCTTTAGTCTCTAATGCCACTACATCTTTGGAGTCACTTTTCATCTTTGAAACCTACGGCGTCAACTGCGTACCTCACTTGGCTATAGATGCCAGTGCATAGTCATCCATAGCCTGTGCCAGAACCATATCGGCTTTCATCCCTGAATATGAGCGATTTCACTCTTCAGCCTCCTAGTTAAGCTACTGCGCAGCTACACTTCCACAGTGACACCTCAAATGCCTTATCTGGCACTACTCCCAGCTCCAGCATATCACAGCTCTGTTTCAGCTCTACTTCAGCGCGTTCCTGTCCCATCTCTGCCGAAGCTCTTGGTTGACAGTGTAAGATGGTCCACCAGGCGGGAAGGCTTTAACACAAAGAACATCAGTTCGTCGCCAAGCTTTGAATTTAAGCCATAACGCTCTACCATGGTGGTGCCCAGCCGAAGCTTCTCCAGATGTGCAGGGGCTCCACCAGCAGAAGCTTCTCCAGATGTGCAGGTGCTCCACCGGCCGAAGCTTCTACAGATGTGCAGGGGCTCCACCGGCCGAAGCTTCTCCAGATGTGCAGGGGCTCCACCAGCCGAAGCTTCTCCAGATGTGCAGGGGCTCCACCGGCCGAAGCTTCTCCAGATGTGCAGGGGCTCCACCAGCCGAAGCTTCTCCAGATGTGCAGGGGCTCCACCGGCCGAAGCTTCTCCAGATGTGCAGGGGCTCCACCAGCCGAAGCTTCTCCAGATGTGCAGGGGCTCCACCAGCCGAAGCTTCTCCAGATGTGCAGGGGCTCCACCGGCCGAAGCTTCTCCAGATGTGCAGGGGCTCCAACGGCCGAAGCTTCTCCAAATGTGCAGGGGCTCCACCGGCCGAAGCTTCTCCAGATGTGCAGGGGCTCCACCAGCAGAAGCTTCTCCAGATGTGCAGGGGCTCCACCAGCCGAAGCTTCTCCAGATGTGCAGGGGCTCCACCAGCCGAAGCTTCTCCAGATGTGCAGGGGCTCCACCAGGAGAAGCTTCTCCAGATGTGCAGGGGCTCCACCGGCAGAAGCTTCTCCAGATGTGCAGGGGCTCCACCGGCCAAAGCTTCTCCAGATGTGCAGGGGCTCCACCAACCGAAGCTTCTCCAGATGTGCAGGGGCTCCACCAGCAGAAGCTTCTCCAGATGTGCAGGGGCTCCACCAGCAGAAGCTTCTCCAGATGTGCAGGGGCTCCACCAGCCGAAGCTTCTCCAGATGTGCAGGGGCTCCACCAGCCGAAGCTTCTCCAGATGTGCAGGGGCTCCACCAGCCGAAGCTTCTCCAGATGTGCAGGGGCTCCACCAGCAGAAGCTTCTCCAGATGTGCAGGGGCTCCACCGGCAGAAGCTTCTCCAGATGTGCAGGGGCTCCACCAACCGAAGCTTCTCCAGATGTGCAGGGACTCCACCAGCCGAAACTTCTACAGATGTGCAGGGGCTCCACCAGCCGAAGCTTCTCCAGATGTGCAGGGGCTCCACCAGCCGAAGCTTCTCCAGATGTGCAGGGGCTCCACCAGCCGAAGCTTCTACAGATCTGCAGGGGCTCCACCAACCGAAGCTTCTACAGATGTGCAGGGGCTCCACCAGCAGAAGCTTCTACAGATGTGCAGGGGCTCCACCGGCCGAAGCTTCTCCAGATGTGCAGGGACTCCACCAGCCGAAGCTTCTCCAGATGTGCAGGGGCTCCACCAGCCGAAGCTTCTCCAGATGTGCAGGGGCTCCCCCAGCCGAAGCTTCTACAGATCTGCAGGGGCTCCACCAGACGAAGCTTCTCCAGATGTGCAGGGGCTCCACCAGCAGAAGCTTCTCCAGATGTGCAGGGGCTCCACCAGCCGAAGCTTCTCCAGATGTGCAGGGGCTCCACCAACCGAAGCTTCTACAGATGTGCAGGGGCTCCACCAGCAGAAGCTTCTACAGATGTGCAGGGGCTCCACCGGCCGAAGCTTCTCCAGATGTGCAGGGACTCCACCAGCCGAAGCTTCTCCAGATGTGCAGGGGCTCCACCAGCCGAAGCTTCTCCAGATGTGCAGGGGCTCCACCAGCCGAAGCTTCTACAGATCTGCAGGGGCTCCACCAACCGAAGCTTCTACAGATGTGCAGGGGCTCCACCAGCAGAAGCTTCTACAGATGTGCAGGGGCTCCACCGGCCGAAGCTTCTCCAGATGTGCAGGGACTCCACCAGCCGAAGCTTCTCCAGATGTGCAGGGGCTCCACCAGCCGAAGCTTCTCCAGATGTGCAGGGGCTCCACCAGCAGAAGCTTCTCCAGATGTGCAGGGGCTCCACCAGCCGAAGCTTCTCCAGATGTGCAGGGACTCCACCAGCCGAAGCTTCTACAGATGTGCAGGGGCTCCACCAGCCGAAGCTTCTCCAGATGTGCAGGGACTCCACCAGCAGAAGCTTCTCCAGATGTGCAGGGGCTCCACCAGCTGAAGCTTCTCCAGATGTGCAGGGGCTCCACCAGCAGAAGCTTCTCCAGATGTGCAGGGGCTCCACCAGCCAAAGCTTCTACAGATGTGCGGGGGCTCCACCAGCAGAAGCTTCTCCAGATGTGCAGGGGCTCCACCAGACGAAGCTTCTCCAGATGTGCGGGGGCTCCACCAGCCGAAGCTTCTCCAGATGTGCGGGGGCTCCACCAGCCGAAGCTTCTCCAGATGTGCGGGGGCTCCACCAGCAGAAGCTTCTCCAGATGTGCAGGGGCTCCACCAGCCCAAGCTTCTCCAGATGTGCAGGGGCTCCACCAGCCCAAGCTTCTCCAGATGTGCAGGGGCTCCACCAGCCGAAGCTTCTCCAGATGTGCAGGGGCTCCACCAGCAGAAGCTTCTCCAGATGTGCAGGGGCTCCACCAGCAGAAGCTTCTCCAGATGTGCAGGGGCTCCACCAGCCGAAGCTTCTACAGATGTGCAGGGGCTCCACCAGCCGAAGCTTCTCCAGATGTGCGGGGGCTCCACCAGCCGAAGCTTCTCCAGATGTGCAGGGGCTCCACCAGCCGAAGCTTCTACAGATGTGCAGGGGCTCCACCAGCCGAAGCTTCTCCAGATGTGCGGGGGCTCCACCAGCCGAAGCTTCTCCAGATGTGCGGGGGCTCCACCAGCCGAAGCTTCTCCAGATGTGCAGGGGCTCCACCAGCCGAAGCTTCTACAGATGTGCAGGGGCTCCACCAGCCGAAGCTTCTCCAGATGTGCAGGGGCTCCACCAGCCAAAGCTTCTACAGATGTGCAGGGGCTCCACCAGACGAAGCTTCTCCAGATGTGCAGGGGCTCCACCAGACGAAGCTTCTCCAGATGTGCAGGGGCTCCACCAGCCGAAGCTTCTCCAGATGTGCAGGGGCTCCACCAGCCAAAGCTTCTACAGATGTGCAGGGGCTCCACCAGACGAAGCTTCTCCAGATGTGCAGGGGCTCCACCAGCCGAAGCTTCTCCAGATGTGCAGGGACTCCACCAGCAGAAGCTTCTCCAGATGTGCAGGGGCTCCACCAGCTGAAGCTTCTCCAGATGTGCAGGGGCTCCACCAGCAGAAGCTTCTCCAGATGTGCAGGGGCTCCACCAGCCAAAGCTTCTACAGATGTGCGGGGGCTCCACCAGCAGAAGCTTCTCCAGATGTGCAGGGGCTCCACCAGACGAAGCTTCTCCAGATGTGCGGGGGCTCCACCAGCCGAAGCTTCTCCAGATGTGCGGGGGCTCCACCAGCCGAAGCTTCTCCAGATGTGCGGGGGCTCCACCAGCAGAAGCTTCTCCAGATGTGCAGGGGCTCCACCAGCCCAAGCTTCTCCAGATGTGCAGGGGCTCCACCAGCCCAAGCTTCTCCAGATGTGCAGGGGCTCCACCAGCCGAAGCTTCTCCAGATGTGCAGGGGCTCCACCAGCAGAAGCTTCTCCAGATGTGCAGGGGCTCCACCAGCAGAAGCTTCTCCAGATGTGCAGGGGCTCCACCAGCAGAAGCTTCTCCAGATGTGCAGGGGCTCCACCAGCCGAAGCTTCTACAGATGTGCAGGGGCTCCACCAGCCGAAGCTTCTCCAGATGTGCGGGGGCTCCACCAGCCGAAGCTTCTCCAGATGTGCGGGGGCTCCACCAGCCGAAGCTTCTCCAGATGTGCAGGGGCTCCACCAGCCGAAGCTTCTCCAGATGTGCAGGGGCTCCACCAGCCAAAGCTTCTACAGATGTGCAGGGGCTCCACCAGACGAAGCTTCTCCA